>NW_025820315.1:1152454-1211077 GCF_002878395.1 Capsicum annuum
CGCATGGTTTATGTCGGTTACGAGAACCTCCCTTGCCTTTTGAACTTCGAAATTAAATGCTTATTTTCCTTCCCTATAAGCTATTTTCCCTAAATGGTTGAATTGCAAAGATATTCCCTAATCAAGGTATTGATTTGAGATGAGATATTTTCTAAAGTGAATGAAATGCCTTCAAGTATGTTTTCAAGTTTTATGATTTCGAATTTCAAGTATATGAGTTTCTAAATGATTGTGAAGTGTTGAGCATTGAAGAACTTTTACTCTCTTGAGATCTATGCATGACTTGAAAGTGTGGTTTGAAATCCCTTAGCCTTTGGGCATTGAGAGTAAGAGAAGGTTTCCGATTTTGAAGTTAAATAATGATAACTCATGAGATTGTGTTACATGTTTCATTCTACATGACTTATGAGTTTCATAGTTTACACTTGTTCAAGCTATGTGAGTCATCTCATTATGCATACATGATTTGATTGAAGAAAATATCGTTACTACTTTATACATATGCATGCACCCCTGCATACTCAGTACATTCCAAAGTACTGATCCACATATATGTCTATGTGCTACATTGTTTCATAATGTAGGTTCAGGTGCTCAGTCCCAGCCTCGCCCGTGATTCTTCGAGTACCTTGCCTACGTTTCTACAGTGGTGATTCCTCATGATTCGAGGACCGATCTTCAGATATTTACCGTACTTGAGAGACTATGTTTTATCTTCAGTTCATTTCGAGTCAGTTGGGGCCTGTCCCAATGGCTCTCTAGATTTTGATTCATAGAGGCTTTGTCAGACTAGTATCAGACTTGTGATATGTCGAGAAGGATCAGTATTGTGGTTTTGTTGAGATTTCTCTATGTTGTGGTCATATGAACCAATTATCCTTTCTTATTTCCTTTCTTGTTATATGGCTATGCTAGTGTTTAAGTCTATACTTATCTTGAATTGGGTGTTTTTGGGTAGAAACTTGCTCTAAGGGTTAGCTTGGGGCTACTTGTAGCCTTAAGCACTGTGTGACATGTCGGGAGGCGATTTTGGGTTGTTACAGGCATTTAGGTATATCCTATCCTAACCACAAATCATTCTTTAATAATTATACCCTAATCAATTAAAGACATGATCCAGATTCCCTAGCTACATTCTTCATTTCGTCCCTCCACTCCTATGGTCAATTCATTTTGAGACTATAATTTATCCTAAAGTATGTAATCTTTAGAATAGAAAAACAAGAACGCAAGAACAATCACATGAGTTGATAAACATATAAACCATACTTTAGAAATCATATTGTAGACTCAAACCTAGAAATAGGGTATTTATCCGCTCATATTCATACAAGGAATCTCCATAAATGAATTCATAACTTCAAACTACAAGAAAGAAAAGTAAAAGAAGAAAGAACCCTAGTTTGAGCTCCTTGATGTCTGCTTCTCCTCTCCAATTCATGTATCCTCCAAATATTTGTGAAAATATGGCTAAGTACTTCTTTTATAGCCAAAATTTCTTCCATATGTATCCCCACACGAAATATACAAATTGACCTCTTTGCCTCAACTTAAAATAAGTAGAAAATCAAATCATAGTCAGTTTAGGAGTGCGTGTATTAATTTGTGCTGTAGACTGCCCGCACGTGTTCCCCACTCCTTTACATAATTTTAATATATTTATATAGACTCCAAGTTATCCAATCCAATTCCCATAAAATTCAGATTCAAGTGCCGCACGTTCCTACTCAAACTAGGACTTTGGGACCGACTTTGCCTGCTTGTAAAAGGTTCACATTGCGGAGCTTGCAAGATTGATTGAGGGGATCAGCACAGGGATAATAGGATTTCTATTCTAGTATGTCAATACAAGTTGTAATGAGGTGTATGGATGGGATCTTGGGCTCAGCTTCACAATGCGAAGCGGTACAGAGGGAGTAACAACTGGGATAATTTTGCCTGATTTTGTCCCTTATCTCTCATCGAACTTGCTCCTTGTTCCATCATCTAATGTAGCTTTATAGTTTCAAATGTCATACAATTCACCTCCTTTAACCTCATGCACATGATTATAACAACCGTTAGAGAATACAATGGTTTAAGCTTATCAAAATCACTCGAGAATAAGCACAACTCAAGCTTAGTTTGACTAGTTAACTCGTCTAGCATTGCCCTTGTTGTTTTACTCTTGAATTGATTCAAATGAACCTTAAACTATCTAAACATGAGGATTATCATAAAAATAAACCAACATCACTACTTATTCACATAAGCATGTTAAGTTATCCTTAAAACTAAGCTAAACGCGCGTAGATAATGACACTAGGTGTATAAATATACCTAAGATCAATATTGCTCCTACCATGGATGTTGGGATCTATCTAGGTTTGTAAATCTTGACAAGCATCCCAAAACCTAGAGTTTTACCTATATATTAGATCAAATGAGAGCAAAATTGGCAGTTAGGAAAATATCTTTCTAACTCTTGTAGGCAGAGTTATTCTTGCTAGGACAACTTTGAACTACATCCCTACTAGACTATGCAATATATAAAGCTTCACTAAACTACCTTAAAAATGATAGATAAAATTTAGAGAGACTTCATCTAGGGCGGTACTCCAGAAAAAGGAAAATCCACTATCTTAACTGGAATACTGCTACTTAACATAAGGAGCTAAGAGGTCTAGGAATTCATTGTGCTAACACAAGGTGAAACTATGATTTCTACTAGGATAGAATCTTTACAAATAAAAATTCTCTTTCGGATAAGTGTGATGACCCTCCATGTCATCATGCTAATTAAGCACCACTTGGCTTACTATTTTGTCATGTGAAAGCTTACATAAGCAAGATCCCACCACTTGTAGAAGTATCTAGAAAAGTATGGACATTTCTTTCTCGCAATTCTCTTTAGTTCTTTCTACCATTAGCTAAGCAATTTCTAGTATCTTAGACTAGCTTGTCATAGCAAGATCGTGATCAAGTGGTTCAAGAACGTGAGGGAGTTGTCAAGTACCGCACGTATGCTTTGTAGAAAACTAAGTCTGTGACAACATGATATTAGAGCACGCGTAACAAAGAGAATGAAAAATGATGGGGACTTCAATATTACTAACACCCTATCCAACATCACTCAGGATGTCGTTGGCAAGAAGTCTTGTAATAAGATAAGAAATACTGCCAATAAGAGCAAGGAAAGGCTCTCTGAGGTTGTGTTATGAGAAAGTCTCACATCCAAAAAACCATCTACCACGAAGGAGAGTGAAGATGAAGTGGAGGTTATGTTAAGGATGTCTCGCTGGATAAAAAGGGGTCTATGAAGGTTACTACAGGATGGATATCGTCGATATCTTTGACAACGTTTTGTGAAAGTGGTGGAGAAGAGGAGACACCAATTTGGAAAGTGTACTCCCAAAATTGGAAAGTTCACTAATTCTCCCACATTGGTGGGAGAAAGGAACTTTGGAGTGTTTATAATGATGAACACTTACTCTAAAAGGTAAGTGAGGCAAGAAATAAGATATGCCTCGTGCCATCGTCATTGTCGCTGCTCGGCTTGGCTTTAGATTTGGATTTGGATTTGGATTTGGATTTGTCAAATGATCGATCGATGAGATCTATCTTTTTGGAAAAAATTTATTTGAATTTCGAAAATACCAACAGTAACTCAATAAATATTTTCTGTGTTTAATACTCCATTTATATGATTTCAGTTTTATTACGAAAGCAACGAAAGCATGCATGCAGAAGCTATTTCGAACAAATGCTTCAGATAAATTTTCGAACTGATGTAATTTTTCACTGAAGTGGTGCACAGTTTCGAAACTGAACTGATGCACTATTTCAATAAAGTGATGCACTGCTTCAGAAATGATGCATTGTTTCAATGAACTAACATACTTATTCATGAAATGGTATGCCTGTTCAGAACAGTCACAATGTTTGGACGAATAGACATAGATTTTCAGAAAAGGTTACACCTTTTAGATGAACCTTTTCCACTTTTCAGAAGAGGCATCTTGTGGCTATAAAATCCTAGTTTCATCCACAGGTTTATATACGAAATTTTCAGATTAAAAACTCTCTTCTTGTCTCAAAAATATTCTGTGTGATCACTCAAAACATTCTGTGAGTTCGAAGATATTCCAACCGTTTAAGGTACTATTACTGTTGGTCTGGTTAGCCATTTTATCCTGGGAGGAAAAATTCCAAAACCTCGGGTACAGTGAGGGGGATTATTTTCTTAAGGAAAATCTGTGAATTCGGACGACTTGGCTATTTTCTGTTTCATTTTAATTTCTACAAAATAAAATACACCTTTTGGAAAGGTTATTTTGATCTTGTGTTGAGGGTATTTGATATACTTCATTGTGTTCTTCTTTATACTTGAACTCAAGTTGAAGTTGGTGTTGTAATATACAGATTGTGTACCCGAATTACAAACTACTTAACAATCTTAAGGAAATAAATTACTATTACAGAATCTGTATTGCTTGTTTTTGGAGATTAAAGTTTTAACTTTCTACTCCACCTAAACTTAACTAGTGATTTGAAGTCATAAAAACTTTGTCACAAGTTAAAGATCATTTGGTTGACAATTGGAAGTCATAAAAACTTCATTGTTAACTAGAAACAAGAAGAATTTTTTTTAAAAGTTGCTTAGTTTTTATAAGTAGTATTTTGAAAATACTAAGTATTTTTTGTCTTGTGGTGACAGAAAAATGGCAACTGAAAGTCAAATAATAGATGCGATAATGTCTGTGGGGGCAACTAATATTGTCACATCAAGTCGCACAAATGCTCCGCCAACAATGGCACCGACGGAGAAGCCCAAAAATTTTTTGAGCATTGACTTCAAGCGGTGGCAGCAAAAGATGTTCTTTTACCTCACCACTTTATGTCTGCAACGGTTCACTAGCGAAGACGCTCCTGAGGTGCCCGAGGAAACCTCAAACAAAGACCGCTTCGTTATTGTAGAAGCTTGGAAACATTCGGACTTCCTTTGTAGGAATTATATTCTAAGCGGTCTCCAAGACGACCTCTACAATATTTATAGTGGAATAAAGACATCAAAAGAACTGTGGGGGGAACTTGAACGAAAATATAAGATGGAGGATGCAGGAATTAAGAAATTCCTTGTTGCATGTTTCCTGGACTTCAAAATGATAATAGATAGCAAATCTGTTGTCTTTCAAGTACAAGAGTTGCAAGTCATCATACATGATCTCCTAGCACAAGGTATATCTTTGAAAAATTCCTTAGTTGAACAAATTAAAAATGTTCTTCATACTCACATAAACTGTTATGTAGGTTTAATTGTGAATGATGCTTTCCAAGTAGCAGCGATAGTTTAGAAGCTACCACCTTTGTGGAAAGACTTCAAAAACTACTTAAAGCATAAACGCAAGGAGACGACTGTTGAAGATCTTATTGTCCAACTTCATATTGAAGAGGATAATAAAGCTGCCGAAAGAACGTTAAAGGGAATTGTGCAATTAATGGAGCACATATTGTAGAAAATGACTAAAAAAATTTCAAGAAAAGGAAGAAAGCTAAATAAGAAAGCAATCAACCCAAGAAAAAGTTCAAGGGAAAATGCTTCAACTGTGGAAAGATTGGCCACAAGTCCACAGATTGTCGTGCCCCAAAGAAAGGCAAGAAGAAGGATCAAGCAAATATGATTGAATCCAACAAAGAATGCAATGATCTGTGTGCTATGTTCTAAGAATGCAACTTGACGGGGAATCCTCGCGAATGGTGGATGGATTCTGGTGCCACCCGCCATGTTTTACCAACAGAGAGTTTTTTTCGTCATTTGCTCTGGCTCAAGTAGAAGAAATGATCTACATGGCTAACTCCGCTACTGCTAAGGTGGAGGGAATAGGAAAATTTGCTTAAAGATAACTTCCGACAAGGTCTTGACACTGAACAATGTGTTATATGTTTCGGAGTTATGTAGGAACTTAATTTCTGTTTCACTCCTATATAAGAATGGATTTAAATGTGTAACCGTTTCAGAAAAAATTATAATTAGCAAGGGAGAAATGTATGTAGGGAAAGGCTATCTTACCGAAGGCCTTTATAAGATGAATGTAATGACTGTTGAAATAAATAAAAGTTCGAATACTTTTTATTTTCTTGAGTCTTATGATTTATGGCATGAATGTTTAGGCCATATTAATTATAAAAGATTACGAAAAATGATTAACTTAGAAGTTTTGCCAAACTTTGAGTGCAATAAATCAAAGTGTCAAACGTGTGTGGAATCGAAGTATGCAAAACATCCTTATAAGTCCGTTTAAAGGAATTCCAATCCCTTAGACTTAATACACACTGACATTTGTGATATGAAGTCAACACCATCACGTGGTGGGAAAAAGTATTTCATAACTTTTATTGACGATTGCACTAGATATTGTTATATCTACTTGCTAAATCGTAAGGATGAAGCAATAGATGCGTTTAAGCAATATAAAACTGAAGTTGAAAATCAGTTAGTCAAAAAGATCAAAATGATAAGAAGTGATAGGGGTTGAGAATATGAATCTCCCTTTGCGCAAATATGTGTAGAGAATGGAATAATCCATCAAACTACGGCCCCATATTCACCCCAATCTAATGGAATTGCAGAAAGGAAAAATCGAACTTTGAAGGAAATGATAAATGCCTTACTTATAAGTTCTGGTTTACCATAAAACTTATAGGGTGAGGCTATCCTTACGAACAATTTCCCCATAGTAAGACACAATCAATTCCTTACGAAAAATGGAAAGGAAGAAAACCCAACTTGAAATATTTCAAAGTGTGGGGGTGTCTAGAGAAGGTTCAAGTTCCTATACCTAAAAGGGTTAAGATAGGACCTAAAATGGTGGACTGTGTGTTCATAGGATATGCTAAAAGTAGTAAAGCATGTTGATTTTTGGTTCATAAATCCGAACATCTGGATATTAATGAAAATACGGTAATTGAATCAAACAAAGTTGAATTCTTTGAAAATATTTACCCATATAAAATTAGACATAAACAGTCTAGTGGAGGATCTAAATGACCTCGAGATGAACCAAGTGAGAATGTACATAATGAAGAAAATCCAAGATGTAGTACACTTTAAAAAATGTCAACTTCGTTTGGATCGAATTTTGTAATATTTCTCTTAGAAAATGAGCATCAAACATTTAAAGAAGCGATCTCATCGTCAGACTCATTCTTTTGTAAAGAGGCAGTCAATAATGAGATAGATTCAATCTTAAGCAACCATACATGTGAATTGGTTAACCTTCCTTCCGAAAGTAAACTATTAGGTTCTAAATGGATCTTCAAAAAGAAAATAAAGGCGGATGGTACTATTGACAAATACATGGCAAGATTTGTAGTAAAAGGCTTCAAATAGAAGGAAGGCCTTGATTACTTTGATACATACTCGCTAGTAACAAGGATAACCTTGATTCGAATGTTAATTGCCTTGGCGGTGGTATATGATCTTCAAATCCATCAAATGGATGTGAAGACCGCATTTTTAAATGGAGATTTGGAGGAAGAAATATACATGAAACAAACTGAGGGTTTTGTGGTTCCAGGAAAAGAAAATAAGGTGTGTAAACTTGTTAAGTCACTTTATGGACTAAAATAAGCACTTAAGCAATGACATGCAAAGTTTGACCAAACCATGTTGGCAAACAGATTCAAGATAAATGAATGCGACAAATGTGTATATATTAAAGACACACCAAATCACCAAGTCATTCTTTGTTTATATGTGGATGATATGTTGATCATCAGCAGAGATATTTGTGACATAAATGCAACCAAACGAATGCTCGAGAGCAAGTTTGATATGAAAGACCTTGGAGTTGCAGATGTGATCTTAGGAATAAGAATCCATCGAACTCCACAAGGGTTAGCATTATCATAGTCTCATTATATTGAAAAAGTACTTGACAAGTTCAAGGATATGTAATTCGGTATTGCCAAGACTCCATTGGATGTGAACTTTGCACTTCGAAAGAATGAAGGTGAAAGTGACTCACAATTGGAGTACGCAGGAGTATTGGGATGTTTAATGTATATAATGAACTGTACACAACCAGACATAGCATTCACTATCAGTAAATTGAGTCAGTACACGAGTAATCCCAACAAAACTCACTGGATGGCAATGAAAAGAGTTTTGGGGTATCTTAAGTACACTCAAAATTATGCCTTGCATTATAATAAATATCCTGTGGTACTTGAAGAATATAGTGATGCAAATTAAATCACCAGATCGAATAAAGTAAAATTCACAAGTGGATATGTATTTACTATCGGTGGAGAAGCAGTCTCTTGGAAATCATCCAAACAGACTTGTATTGCTCGGTCTACAATGAAATCTGAATTTATCGCATTAGATAAAGCCGGTGAAGAAGCAGAATGGCTCCAAAATTTCTTGGAAGATATTCCGTATTGGCCCAAGCCAGTGGCACCAGTATGTATACACTGTGATAGCCAAGTGGCAATAGGTAGGGTAGGGAGCATGATGCACAACAGTAAATCTCGACACATACGACCGAGAGATAATACCACTAGAGAACTCCTCTCTAGTGAAATTATCATTATAAACTATGTAAAGTCAAAGGATAATGTGTCGAATCCACTTACAAAAGGCCTATCTAGGGAAGGAGTACAAAAAACATCCAAGGGAATAGGTTTAAGTCCTAGGATAAGTCAGCATGGCGGCAACTCTACCTAGCAGACTGAAGATCCCAAGAGCTAGGTTCAAGGAGATCAAATAAAGTTGTGTCTGGAAGGTTCAACATTATCAATTACCCAACTCATTCTCATGATGTAGATAATGTAAAATAAACTAGGATAAGACTTAAGGTGAAAAGTCTTTTAATGATTTTTTAAATTTGGCAAATTTGACCAAATAATTTAATCTATACGATTAAACGTTTAGAAATCATCTATGCGAGGGTGAAGTGGAAGCCGCTTCAAGGAGAATGTTAGTAAAGGCCTATTCTCTGAGCTCTCATGAAACCGAGACGTGTTCATGGCTGAAAAGAACAAAACCATGAGAACCATAAACGTTAAAAGGCTAGTTGTGTGACATGTATTGTCTAGGTGTATAATAAAGCTCGACGGTTCAAAGATATCAAATCTACCAATTGACCAAGTGCATCTGATGCATGTTCACTACGGAAAGTTCAAAGGGAAACCCACTTATCCAGATGCAATCAGTGTTTGCTCGATGATCACATACTTATCTGTAAAAGTTTTATAAAAAATAGCCATTCCCCATTCATGTGAGAGATTGTTGGGTTCATAGAAGTGTGAATGGAAAATGGAGAAAAAATGGTAGAGAAGAGGAGACACCAATTTGGAAAGTGCACTCCCAAAATTAGAAAGTTCACTAATTCTCCCATATTTGTGGGAGAAAGGAACTTTGGAGTGTTTATAATGATGAACACTTACTCCACATGGTAAGTAATGCAAGAAATAAGAGATGCCCCGCACCATCGTCATCGTCGCTCGCTCGGCTGACTTCGGATTTGGATTTGGATTTGTCAAATGATTGATCGATGAGATCTATCTTTTTGAACAAAATTTATTTGAGTCAAAAATACCAACAGTAACGCAGTAAATATATTCTGTGTTTAATACTCTATTTATATGATTTTAGTTTCATTACGAAAGCAATGAAAGCATGCATGCAAAAGCTATTTTGAACAGATGCTTCAGATAAATTTTAGAACTGATGCAATTTTTCACTGAAATAGTGCACAGTTTCGAAACTGAACTGATACACTGTTTCAATAAACTGATGCAATGCTTCAGAACTGATGCGTTGTTTCAATAAACTGACACACTTATTCACGAAATGGCATGCTTGTTCAGAACAGTCACAATTTTTGGACGAATAGACATGAATTTTCAGAAAAGGTTATACCTTTTAGATGAAACTTTGCCACTTTTCAGAAGAGGCATCTTGTGGCTATAAAAACCTGGTTTCATCCATAGGTTTGTATACAAAATTTTCAGATTAAAAACTCTCTTCTTGTCTCAAAAGTATTCTGTGTGATCACTCAAAATGTTCTGTGAGTTTGAAGATATTCTAACCGTTTAAGGTACCGCTATTGTTGGTCTGGTTAGCCATTTTATCCTGGAAGGAAAAATTCCACAACCTCGAGTACAGTGAGGGGGATTATTTCCTTAAGGAAAATCCATGAATTCGAACGACTTGGCTATTTTCTGTTTCATTTTAATTTCTGCAAAATAAAATACACCTCTTGAAAAGGTCATTTTGATCTTGTGTTGAGGGTATTTGATATACAAAATTCGGGTATAGAATCTGTATATTCCAACAAGTAGATGGCACCCTTAATGTTCTTGAGGGGCATATTCTTGAAGAGATCGAAAACATCAAAAATGACTTAAAAGGGCGTATGCAGGCCGAGATAGATCTATGACAAACTATCATTACCTTATAGTACAAGGTCATAAAAACATTGAACACTACCGATGCTATAAAAGCAAATGTGGAAGAACACGAGGAGAAGGTCAATGATAATACAGCTGAAGGAGCCTGGAATATTGTTATGACAAGGGAGACTAAGACCGAGGCTCCAAAGACACCAGTGTTCAAAGAAGTTCATAATATGCAGAAAGTATAAAACTTTCTTTGGCACTATAAAAGTAAGGGACGATGAAGCGAATATCAACACCACTATGTTGTACTATCAGAGATCGCCATGCTATGATGGAGAAGAAAAGTAGTTGATGCTATGACAGGTTAGTGAAATTTAGCAAAAGGGGTCAATATAAGGCCGAGTTCAAGCGCCGATTCTTCCCAAATCCTGTCCTGTACGAGGCAAGGCAAAAAATTAGGAAGTAGAAACATACAGAGAGAATAACCAAAAGGCGAGGCTAAGTGTTAGAAAATTGCTTTAAGTTACTGCACTAATTTTTAGCAAAATAAGTTAGTTAATTTAGGATGAATTTGAATTTTGAATTTAAGTTAGGTTGTTTGATTTGTTGAAACATTTTAATTAGTTTAAATTTTGAATGTTGCTGATTTTTCTATTGTAAGGTGGCTATTTAAAGCCCCTTGATGCTTAATAAAATCACTGGAAAGCCATTGAAAGCTTGAAAGTCATTTCAATCCAAAAAGAGTCATTTTAACCCCTTTTCGCTGCCCTATCTTTTTTTAAAAAAACCAACAGTGGTATCAAGAGCTTCATTGATCTTACGGGATCTGTGAATTCTTTCAAAGCGCTACCATATATTTTTAACCCGTCGGGGCTACCATTTTTAACCCGTGCTTATTTTCAAATCGTAGGGCTATTTTAAACTAAAAAGATGTCAAGCAGCAGTCTCTCATTAAATGCCCCAAAAATTTTCACCGGCGAAAACTACCAAATTTGGTCAGTGAAAATGAAATCATATCTTCAAGCCTATGATCTGTGGGAAGTTGTAGCAGAAGATACACCATTACAACCACTCCCTGAAAATCCTACCCTTGCTCAAATTAAATTTCATTCAGATGAAAAGCTCAAAAAATTCAAAGCCTTAACTGTAATTCAAAATTCGGTTGCAAATTTAATTTTTTCTAAAATCATTGCTTGTGAGACAGCAAATGAAGCTTGGGAAAAACTAAAAAAAGAATATCAAGGAAGTGACCGAGTTAGACAAATGCAAATTTTGAATTTGAAAAGGGATTTTGAATCTCTTAGAATGCAAGAGTTTGAAACTATTGTTAAGTATTCTGAAAAGATTTCTTTGCTTGTCAGTAAAATCAGGTTACTTGGCAAGGATTTCAAAGATGACAGAATAGTAGAAAAAATTTCTTTGACAATTCCAGAGAGATTCGAGTCTAAAATCTCATCTCTGGAAGAGTCTAAAGATCTCTCTACTATCTCTGTTGAAGAACTAATAAGTGCTCTTCAATCACAAGAGCAAAGAAGAGCCTCCAGACAAGACAAAGTTACTGAGAGTGCTTTTTATGCACAAAACAAAAAAAGGAAAAGGTAATTATCCTCTTTGCAGACACTGCAAAAAGAAAACACGCTTGGAGAATTTTTGTTGGTGGAGACCTGATGCAATCTGTGGAAATTGCAAACAAGCAGGTCATGTTACAAAAGTGTGCAAGTTTAAAAACAATCCTCAAGCACAATTTGCGGAAGCAGAAATTGAGGAGGAGCGACTTTTTTAAATTGCGGTAACTAAAGCAAAGGAAGAGTGTTAGAAAATTGATTTAAGTTACTGCACTAATTTATAGCAAAATAAGTTAGTTAATTTAGGATGAATTTAAATTTTGAATTTAAGTTAGGTTGTTTGATTTGTTGAGATATTTTAGTTAGTTTAAATTTTGAATGCTGCTGATTTTTAAAGCCCCTTGATGCTTAATAAAATTATTGAAAAGCCATTGAAAGCTTATCGAAAGCTTGAAAGTCATTTCAATCCAAAGAGAGTCATTTTAACCCCTTTTTGTTGCCCTATCTTTTTTTTTTAAAAAAACCAACACTAAGCAAGGGGCTAAACGATAAGTGCAACGAGCTAACATTTCGCATTCCCCTACATAGGGGATATCTAATATGTATTGTTTTTAATCTTATTTAACAAGGATTCTAATTAAGCAACCATTAGTTTGAATAGTTGAATCGGGCTAAGCAAGAGTTACAACGTCGATAAGTCACAGATATAAACTAGGTCCTCGTGGAGGCTGAGGTATTGATGGATTTCAGGCATAAAAATATAAAAAAGGCAAAGTATAGGATTCTAAAGGTAGAAATATCAAAGATGTGGAGATAGTGTCAAAAGCAAAGACACCTACCAACAATGCTCCAAAACCGAAGATACCAATAAGTTTGATTTCAAAACAGTGAGTAGTTGCCAGAGCTACATAAAAAAAATGCAGGTCGAGAAGAAGGGATGGAATATATAAGGCGAACCACATGACTTCAGGAATATAATTTTCTTAACTTAAAGAAGTCTCAATGCCATGGTGTGTGATAGAAAGAGAAAATACAAGTAGAAGGTTTAGGCGTAACATAGTTTGGTATGATAGCACTATGCGGAGCTTTTAATAAGCAATCCATTTTGAAGGATAATGATAAAAATCGGTATGTGGATCTCACCATCAACGACAAGCATAATCATGCACTAGTGGAGACTAGAGCAACTCATAATTTTGTGACCAAGGCTCTAGAAATGTGATTAGAGTTGAAAGCTTGCTCTATCTAATTCTCGTGTCAAGACCGTGAATGTAGAGCCACAAAATACCTATGGTGTAGTGTATTATATTGGTGAGAAATTAGGCAATTGGCAAGGTATGATAAACTTTACCGCCATAATAATGGATATGTTTGATATTATCTTAGGGCAAGAGTTCTTTAGGCACCGTCATACTTTGATCAACACTTACCTCCAACGTCTTTTAGTTCTAGAATGAGAAGGCTCTTAAATGGTAACTACAATATCCATGTCACACAATCAGATCCAAGTATAACTTTTAGCTACAATAGTTTGTCAAGGGGATCAAAAAAGGGGGAACTGACATTCATGACAACCATTGAAAGTTTAGAGGAAGATAAAGAGTTTCCAAGAGAAATTACCGCCTTACATAGAGAGGATACTCAAGGAGAATAAAAATGTTATGCCTGATGAGCTAACTAAGCACTTGCTTCTTAGGTGTAAAGTAGATCACCAGATTGAGTTGGAGCCATGGGCTAAGCACCCACATTTTCCCCTTATTGTATGACACCACCCAAGTTGGAGGAGCTTAGAAAGAAATTGAAAGAGCTATCAGATATTGGTCATATCCATCCACTGAAAGCACCCTATGGCGTTCTGATGTTATTCCAAATGAAGAAGATGGATTATTGAGGTTGTGCATAGACTATCAGACACTTTATATGGTCATGGTAAAGAACAAAATATCCGATCCCACTCATAGCTGAATAATTTGATAGACTTAATCAAGCCAAGTACTTTACCAAGGTGGATCTTTGCAAACGCTATTACCAAGTTTACATTACGAAAGAGGATACCAAACACAACATGTATGATGAGATATAGAGCCTTGGAGTAGTTGGTGATGACCTTCGGCTTAAACAATACACCTACTATATTTTGCACTCTCATGAACAAGTTTTTTCATCCCTACATTGATAGTTCATGGTGGTTTACTTAGATGATATAGTCATCTAGAAAAAATATCTTGGAAGAGCATGTAGAGTACTTAAAAAAGGATTTCCATGTCCTATGGGAGAATGAGTTATACAACAAGAAGGAAAGTATGAGTTTGAGCAATCAAAGGTTCTCTTATTAGGACATGTCATAAGTAGTGGAGAGATATGCATGACAAGGCTAAGGTACGAGTTATCCAGGAATGGGAGGCACCTACAAAGGTAACCGAGTTAAGATCCTTCCTTGGACTTGTTAACTACCATTGTCGATTCATCAGTTTCTATTTAACCAAGGCAACAGCATTGAATGAATTAATAAAGAAGAACAAGCCATGGATTTGGATAGAACATTGTCAAAAGATGCTTGAAAGTCTTAAGGTAGCTGTGTCAGAAGAGCCACTCTTGGCATTGCTCGACTTTACCAAAATATTTGAGGTGCATATAGGTGAATCTAATTTTTTCATTAGGGGTGTCTTGATATAGGATAAGCATCTTATAGCATTTGAGAACCGCAAGTTGAATGAGAAAAAATGACCTTACACCAGTGAAAGAGAATGAAATGATTGTTATTATGCATTACCTCCGCATATGGAGACATTACTTGCTCGGGTTGAGGTTTGTGGTCAAGACTGAAAATGTAGCCACTAGTTACTTTTAGATGTAGAAGAAGCTTGCACCAGAGAAGGCTAGATGGAAAGACTTCTTAGTCGAGCTTAATTACGTGCTAGAGTATAAGCTGGGCAAATGAAATGTCGTGGTTGATACCTTGAATTGAAAGGCAAAACTTACTGCCATCAATTCAATAAGTTGTGACATCCGAAAGGCCATAAAAAAGGGCTTGCAACATGATCCAGCATCCAAGAAGCTTATGGAATTATCCGCCCAAGGTAATATGAGGCATTTTTGGATAAAAAATGGCCTATTTCTCACTACAGGTCGAAGGGTCTACATGTGAAAGTTTGGTAACATCATGCGGTGCATTATGAAGAAGAGTTACGACACCTTCTGAGCCAGTCATCAAGGTCAATGCCATAATAGAGCCTTACTATTGGCCGTGGATGTGAGAGGACATATAGTGTTATGTGAAGACTTATTGTCATGACTTAAGGCTACCTCCTAGTCATAATACGATGCTTAAGGCTACAAGTGACCCCAAGCTAACTCATGATCTGGTACCTGCTATGAACACTGAATAATATAATAATGAAACATCATGTGCGGAAGCTAAACTGATAAAATTCTGCTAAGATGTAATATCGAAACAAGTACCAACATGTCTAAACTACTGATAAAACTATAAAACAAATCCGTCTATCTGAAATCCTCTAAGCCATGAAGAGTGTTGGGTTCAAGGTGCATATATGAACGGAAAATGGTAGAGGGAAGAGAGACACCAATTTAGAAAGTATACTCTCAAATTGGAAAGTCTACTTTTTTTAAAGAAAAGTTCACCAATTCTCCCACATTGGTGGGACAAGAGAACTTATAAGTGTTTATAAAGAGAAACACTAACTCCATAAGGATAGTGAGGCAAGAACAAGGTGGTGCCTCGCGCCGTCGTCATCGTTGCTCGCTCGACTCAGCTTCAAATTTGGATTTGAATTTGTCAAATGATCGATCGATGAGATCTAAATTTTTAGACAATTTATTTGAAACTTTGTTTACAAGTAAAATTTTTAGTCCAAAATATGATAGTATTATTTTTCTCCAAGTGCGGGCGTATTTTTGACGCCATGCAGACGCATGCGTAATGCATCACGAAGGGATGCGACCCTTCGAGGCAAAAGGCATACTATTTTGCGCTGTAGGATGACCTGCGAGCGCAGACGCAATGCAGATACGCAACCTGTGAGCGAAGATGTAGTGCAGAAGCTACTGGAATATAACAAACCTCACTTCCGGCCACAAAATAGGTGCATGTCCAGCACAGACTGGGCACAGGGACGTGACTGCTTCTGAAAAGGTGCCTTTCTGCTGAACCAATACATCCTTTTTAAAAGGATACATTAAAGGCTATAAATACCTGATATAATCCTCAGGTATTGGTATGATTTTTGACAGCAAAAACACTCTTTTTCTATACAAAAACTCTGTGTGATCATTAAGCTATTGAGTGAGTTCGAAGAATCCAACAATTTGAGGTACCACTATTGCTCGGATTGAAGGCCATTTTATCCTGGGAGGAAGATTCCATAACCTCGGGTACAGTAAGGGGAATTATTTCTTAAGGACACTCCATGAAGTCGGGGTACTTGGCCTTCTAGTTCTATTTCATCTTATTTCTGAAAGTTAACATACTTCTTGGATAGATTATTTATAATATTGTGTTGAAGGAGTTAAAGAACTTCATAAGTGTTCTAGTCTTAGACTTGAACTTGTATTGAAGTTATTGTTGCATGTATATATAGATTCTTGTGCCCAAATCGTTGAAAATAACAAGTTTAAGGAATAATCCTCCGAAATTTGTATAGCTTGTTTTTGGAGATTAAAGCTTTAATATTTCTACTTCGTTTGAACTTAACTAGTGATTTGAAGACATAAAATCTTCATCACAAGTTAAAGATCACTCGGTTGACGATTGGAAGTCATAAAAACTTCATCGTTAAACTAGAAACAAGAGGTGTTTTAAAGTTACTATAACTTTTTAATAAGTATTTTGTTAGACTAAAGGTACTGTCTTGTGGTGACAGGGATATGAAGACTGATAGTAAAATGCATGACGCTGCAAAGACTGTGGGTGCAACTAGTATTGCCACATTAAGTCTCACGAATGCTCCACCGGTGATGACACCAGCGAAAAACCAAGAAAGTTTGCGGGTATTAACTTTAAGAGATGACAGCAGAAAATATTCTTCTACCTCACCACTCTCTGTCTTCAAAGGTTCACGGTTGAGAAAGCTCCGGAGGTGCGTGAGGGAACCTATGAAAAAGAACTCTTCTTAATTGTGGAGGCTTGGAAACACTCAGATTTTCTTTGCAGGAATTATATCTTGAGTGGTCTTCAAGATGATATTTACAATGTGTATAGTGGAACAAAGACATCAAAACAGTTATGGGGGGCACTAGAACGGAGGTACAAGATGGAGGATGCAGAAACTAAAAAGTTCTTTGTTGCAAGATTCCTAGAGTGCAAAATGATAGACAACAAGTTTGTTGTTTCTCAAGTGCAGGAACTACAAGTGATCATCCATGATCTCCTAGCAGAAGGTATGATGTTGACAAATACCTTTGTTGAATAATTTAAACATATTCTTAGTATTCACATGAACTTTATTGTAGGTTTTATTGTGAATGAAGCATTTCAAGTAGCAGCAATAATAGAGAAGCTACCACCAATGTGGAAAGACTTCAAAAACTACTTGAAACACAAATGCAAAGAGATGTCAGTCGAAGATCTGATTGCAAGACTACGCATTGAAGAAGATAATAAGGCTATGGAAACAAGGTCAAGAGGCAATTCTGCAATGAGTGGAGCAAACATTGTAGAAGATGACCAAAATAACTCCAAAAAGTAAAATAAAGCGGAAATGAAAGCATTCAATCCAAGAAAAAATTCAAGGAAAAGTGATTCAACTGTAGCAAGATTGGCCATAAGTCTACGAATTGTCGTACCCCGAAGAAAGGGAAGAAGAAGGACCAAGCAAATCTGGCTGAGTTTAAGTAAGAAAGGGATGATCTATGGGATATGCTTTTTGAATTCAACTTGGTGGGAAATCATTGTGAATGGTGGATGGATTCTGGTACCACCCGCTATGTTTGTGCTAACAAGGATTTGTTTTTGATGTTCGCTCCGGCTCAAGTAGAAGAAAAGATCTACATGGCAAACTACGCTACGGCAAAAGTAGAAGGAACAGGAAAAGTGTGCTTAAAGATGACTTCTGGCAAAGTGTTGAAACTTAACAATGTCTTGTGTATTCTGGAGTTACGAAAGAACTTGATTTTAGTTTCACTTCTAGACAAGAATGGATTCAAATGTGTATTTATTTTTGGAAAAATTATACTTAGTAAAAGAGAAGTGTATGTAGGAAAAGGCTACCTCAATGAGGTCCTATTCAAAATGAATGTAATGAATGTTGAAATAAATAAAAGTTCAATTTCTTCTTACTTGCTTGTGTCTTATGATTTGTGGCATGAATGTTTAGGCCATGTTAATTACAAAATATTACGAAAACTGATTAACTTAGAAGCTTTGCCAAACTTAGAGTGCAATAAATCAAAGTGTCAAACGTGTGTGGAATCAAAGTATGCAAAGCATCCTTATAAGTCCGTTGAAAGGAATTCCAATCCCTTAGACTTAAAATACACGGGCATTTGTGATATGAAGTCAACACCATCACGTGGTGGGAAAAAGCATTTCATAACTTTTATCGATGATTGCACGAGATATTGTTATGTATATTTGCTGAATAGTTAGGATGAAGCAATAAATGTGTTTAGGCAACACAAAATTGAAGTTGAAAATCAGTTAGAGAAAAAGATAAAAATAATAAGAATGATAGGAACGGAGAATATGAATCTCCCTTCACCGAAATATGTGTAGAGAATAAAATTATCCATCAAACTACAGCCCCATATTCACCTTAATATTATGGAATTGCGGAAAAAAAACCAAACTTTGAAGAAAATGATGAATGTCTTGCTTATAAATTCAGGTTTACCGCAAAGCTTGTGGGAGAGGCTATCCTTACAGCCAATCGAATACTTAATAGAGTTTCCCATAGTAAGACACAATCAATTTCTTATGAAAAATGGAAAAAAAGGAAACCCAACTTGAAATATTTCAAAGTGTGGGGGTGTCTAGCAAAGGTCTAAGTTCCTATGCCTAAATGGGTTAAGATAGGAACTAAGACGGTATACTGCGTGTTCATAGGATATGCTAAAAATAGTAAAGCATGTCGTTTTTTGATTCATAAATTCGAACATTTGGATATTAATGAAAATACAATAATTGAATCAAACAACGCTGAATTCTTTGAAAATATTTTTCCATATAACACTAAGCATGAACAGTCTAGTGGGGGGTCTAAATGACCTCGAGAGGAACCAAGTGAGAATGTACATAATGATGAGAATCCAAGACGTAGTACACGTCAAAGAACGTCAACTTCATTTGGATCGAATTTTGTAATATTTCTCTTAGAAAATGAGCCTCAAACATTTAAGAAAACGATGACATCTTCAGATTTATCCTTTTGGAAAGAGAAGTCAATAATGAGATTGATTCAATCTTAAGCAACCATACATGGGATTTGGTTGATCTTCCTCTAGGAAATAAACCTTTAGGTTCTAAATGGATCTTCAAATGGAAAATGAAAGCGGATGGTACTATTGACAAATACAAGGCAACACTTGTGGTAAAAGGCTTCAAACAAAAGGAAACCCTTGATTACTTTGATACATAATTACCAGTAAAGAGGATAACGTTAATTCGGATGTTAATTTCCTTGGCGGCAATATATGGTCTTGAAATTCTTCAAATGGACATGAAAACAGCATTCCTAAATAGATAATTGGAGTAAGAAATCTAAATGGAACTATATTTAAGAAATTCAAAACCCTTGCTACTGGAGTGTGTTCTTCCAACAGATGGCACATCTATTGCAACAAATTTGCTGGAATAACACAATATAGTTCTTGCGACTGGTTTGTGTTCTTCTAATAGATGACCAATCTGTTTCAACAGATGATCCATCTATTGGAAAAACTCAAAATTTTTGCTATTACTATGAGCTTTAAAATTGTGTCAAATGCTCAAACCTACCTCCAACCCTCAACATGTTAAAAAAAATAATAGATAGAATGAAAATTAAATAAGAAATAAAGTCAAAGTCTGACCAAAAATAGATCTTTTCATTTATTGCATACAAAAATACAAAACAAAACAAAACAAAACATACATTACATTAGGTTTAGGTAGATCTGATATAAATAAAATAAAATACATACGCTAAAAGAAATAACATAATCTAATTATTATTATTATTATTATTATTAATAATAATAATATTGTCAACCGGCAACAGCAAGGCCCTCCTCAGCCTTCGAATCTCACAAACCATCCCTACACTCTTATGACGCTCAACTCCTACTGGAGTTTATTAAACTGCCTTTGAAGTTCCCACATGGTGTCACGTAGAATCGCCATGTCCCAGACCGAATCAATCATATCTAGAACACATATTCATTAATAAAAAATATAAAACACTAAAGAAAAGAAAAGAAAAGAGTTCGAATGTAATACATGTACTACCAACTGGTAGTTTTACAAAAAAAAAGAAAAACATACCTCAACGGACGAAAAAGAAATCTGCACTTTGAAGTGAAGTGGTTGAAGATGTAATGGTGTTTTTATGAAAGACAAGATGTAAAAAATAAATAAAGTAGAGTAGACTGATTGAGTTAGGAGGGAGCTATTTATAGAGGATTGAATTTGAGTGTGTTAGGCAAAAAGTCACGATTGTTCACCTCTCTTTTATTAATTACATGCCTTAATTAAATCAATATGGTGACTTTTCGATTATTTAAATCAACTTTTCACCTTTTCAATAACCCTTTTTTTTTAATAATAACCATTTTTATTGAGTTCTTCCAACAGATGGTCCATTTGTTGTAATAGATAACCCATCTGTCGCAATAAATTACCTATTACCCATCTGTTGTAATAGATGGACCATCTATTGGAAGAACTCAAGAAGGTCTTGCTACTAGTTTGACTTCTTCCAACAGGTGATCCATCTGTTGCAATAGATAGATCATACATTGGAAGAGCTATTTTGATAAAAAGCCAACATCTAATTCATCAGTTGCAACAAATGAAAAATCTGATTCATTAGCTATTTTAAATGTGTTAGACAAAAACTCATGACTGTTCACCTCTTTTTAAATAATTATATCCCTTAATTAATTCAAACTGATGACCTTTTGATTATTTAAATTAAAAAACAGATTTAAAAACAAAAAAGGTAAAAAGTCGTGAATTTTCACCTTTCTAATATTAACATTAGTTATAAAATTAAATAACCATTTTTATAGTTTTAAATTGTGTTTATTATTTATTTCTTTATTATTTCTTTATGAATAATTTTTCTTTATCAAATAATTGAAAAGTCATGATTTTTGCCTTTTCAATAATTGTTTTTAGTCAGTTCTTCCAATAGATGGACTATCTGTTGAAATAGATTGATCATCTATTGGAAGAACACAAACCAGTGGCAAGAACAGTATTGTGTTCTTCCAGCAGATCTGTTGCAACAAATATATCATCTATTGGAAGAACACACTCCAATAATAAGGGTTTTGAGTTTTTCCAACATATTACCCATCTGTTACAACAAATTAGTCATCTGTTGGTTGAACACAATTCATATTGATGAACTATATTGTGTTCTTCTGTCAAATGTCCATCTAATGCAACAGATGGGTAATCTGTTGAAAATATTTTTTGTAGTTTGTTGTATTTAGTTTCCATTACCTCTTTTTATTGATGCACACGTTAATAAAAACATATTTTTTTATATAATAAAGAATAACATTTACATCCCAAAAATGAGTTAAAATTATCAAAGTCCATAACAAAAAACAATACAAGTTGTACTATTACAATGATCATGGTACATTAAGATCCAGACATGTAGTTCTTTTATTGCCAGCGTTCTTACATATGGAGCATCTATTTTTTCTTGATGAGCATGTAGTCCAACAGATTTCCTATTTGTTGCAATAGATGGGTCATCTGTTGGAAGAACTCAATCTAGTAGCAACAAGGGTTTCTCTTGATCAGGTTTTTAGTTTTTGAGATTGTTGTTACCCTTCCCAGAAGATTAAGAAGAAAGGTTTTGAAGATGGTTACCCTTTGAGCCTCGATTTTTTTGTACACTACTTCATGATGAGAATTGAAGATTAAACACTATTTGAAATGATGGGGTAGGAAGAATATGATGCGTGCAGATGGATGGATCCACTTTTATGCGTGGGAGTTATGTATTACTGATTAGGTTATCATGACAACACACATAAAGTACAATGATTTTATGAATGTAGTTTTTTATCGATTAGGCATTGATCTTTCAAATAAGATCCTGTATTTTACAGTTAAGTTTGATAGGTGCAAACTGATAAGGCTGAAGGGACCACAAAGGTGGTGTTGATACCCTGTTACAATTTAATGACAGTTTTGCTCATGTTTATCCATCATGTTTTTAGAAGGGATCAATTTTTTATGGCAGTCTAGAGATTCAATTGTGATTGGACTGGTTTTAATGGTGCAATAGAGTTTGTGAAGGCCTTCGAAGCCTCCCAATTCAGCAAACAAGGATGGAAAACTAATAGAAATTCCCCTGTTTCAAATTTATATAGATGGGTTGCTCGGGGAGACGATTATATAAAAAACGTGTTGTAGGAGAATACTTATGTGGGAAAGATGAGTTACTGAAGACTATATTATCTCAGACCTTATTAAAGAAGAAACACAGTGTACCAAGCAAGGAACTTTTAGTGAATCTGGCCAATGAAATTGATTTGAAAGATGAAAAATCTGAATGAGCTACAAATATGAAAATGTATCCAAAAATAAAAATCCGTCAGTCGTTGTTGAAAAAAAAAATGGTAAAATATACTAGAGCTGTACACTTTACCAGGTAACTGCGACTAGTTAGCATAGCCTGAATGATCACCTCCAAAGAAAGGAAAAGAACTCTAAGGAAGAAGCTTTGCGAGCATCGAGGGTTGGAAAGATATACTGTTAAGAATGAAACTTGCACCAAGAACTGCCAAAGTTAAAACAAGGGATCAAGCCAAGGCAAAGTTTTTTAAAGTTTAACTTGCATCCCATTCCTTCTAGTTGTGGTTCTAATAAGGTCAATAGCAATGGAAACAAAAAGTTCTAAAGTTGGGTAGAAATCCCATGCATTTTTGTTTCCACTACAATTGATGTGACCAGAACCACAAATAAAAGGCCTAGACGCAAGTTTAACTTTAGAAATTGTCACCTTGGCTTGATACCTTATTTTAATTTCAGCAGTTCTTGGTGCAACTTTTATTCTTGACTGTATATCTTTCCAACCTTCGATGCTTGCAAAGCTACTTCCTTTGTTCCTTTCGTTGGAGGTGATCATTCAGAGCATTCTAACTAGTCATAGTTACCTGGCCAAGTGCACAACTCTAATCTACTTCACCATTTTTCTTTTCAACAACGAGTGATGGATTTTCACTTTTGAATACATTTTCATTTTTGCAGCTTATTCAGTTTTTTCATTTTCATGTCACTTTCATCAGCCAGATTTGTTACATATTTCTTGCTACCCTGTGTTGCTTCTTTAATAAGGTCCGAGTTGATATAGTCTTTAGCACCACCCCTTTCTCTTACAGATATTCTTCCAACACCTTCTGTTGTATAATCATTACCTCGAGCAACCCAACCATATAAATTTGGATCAGGCTAATAAATAAATTGATTCCATTCTTGTTTGCAGTAGTGTGAGGGTTCGGAGGCCTTTCAAAAGTCTATTGAACCCTTAAAATTAGTCCAATCACTATTAAATCTTTACACTGCCACCAAAACTTGATTCCTTCTCCAAACTTAACATATAAGCATTAGCAAAACCATCATTAAATCGTAACAGGGTATCGGCACCATCTACTAGGTCCCTTAGCCTTATCAGTTTGGACCTATCAAACTTAATTGTAAAATGCAATATCTTGTTTGAATGATCAATACCTAATAAATAAAAAATAAAATTCACAAAATCATTGTACACTATATATGTTTTCACGATAACATGATCAGTAATACATACCTCCCACATATGAAGTGGCTGCATCTGCAAATAGCTTATTCCTCTGAACCCTTCTTTAATTTAGCCTTTTATGTTGGTGGGACAAAAGTTGATCCTCTTTCACTTTCTTTTCTTTTGGGAGACATCTTTTATATACAAATAAGAGAAAAACAAAAAATATTACAATTGATGTTTTCATAATTTAAAAAAAAGGGCAACACAAAATTTAATAAATACAATACATTACAATAGTAATTCCAACAGATGGCCCATCTGTTGCAACAGATACAAACATATTGCAATAGATAGCTCATCTATTGGAAGAGCTATTTTTATTTATTCAAACAACTGATTCATTAGTTGCAACAGATGGATCACCTGTACCCACATCATCAATACCAACACCACTAACACCACCACTACTAATACCACTAGAACCACCACCACCACCGCCACCAACATCAATAATAGAGAAACAAACAACACCGATACTGCCAACAAGGCTTTTTAAGTTCTCCCAATAGATGGCTAATCTATTGCAACAAATAGGCCATCTACTGGAAGAACTCAATCTAGGTTTTTAGTTCTTCAAACATATGACCAATCTATTACAACAAATGAACCATCTGTTATAATAACTCAAGGGTCACGAATTTGTTTGATTATTTAATAAAAATAACGGTTCATTCATTTAAGACTTAAAAGACACCTTTCCTTCAATTTTCTCAATACATAGGATATGGATAAATGGTAAACAAATAAAAACAACAGATGTAAATAAATAATTTAAATAACCAATGTAAAAATATGATATACACAATTTTAATTTTCACCAAAGAAAACATGAAAAATTTGATGAAACAGGCAAAGAAGATGTAATACCCTGATCGTTCCTTAAGCCTAAATCCATCTTTTGAAGTTAATATGGATGTTTTTCAAGGTGAAAGATGTTTAAAACTTGTTGTATTTCTCTAATTTCTACTTTCTATCATGTGGAGATTTGAATAAGCTTTTCATCGATACCAAATTCGCCCAAATCCGACACTCGAGTGAAGAGTTAGAGCTATTTTAGTGAGACAGCCAAAATGGCAATTGTCATTTTTTAGTGAGCCTCCGCGATATTGACGTGTCACACCAAGGCTCAATTTTAGGATTATCAAATTCCAGTGCACCAACGCGATTCCACCGCGTCGCGGTACCCTTCCAAGTCACGACCAAGGAGACAACATGATTTCACCGCGTCGCGCCACTGAGCAGTTTCCTAATTGTCAAAATCCAGTAAAGGTCCGTGATCATGATGCGTCGCTCCAAGGCCAAAAATTGGGTTCCAGTACTAGTATTTTCTCAAGGGTATTTTGGTTATTTCTGCCTATTTTGGCCTCTATATATATCCAAGTCAAGAAAAGCAATTCATTTTCTCTCCAATCTCTTCCAAGAAATATCTAGAGATAGGGTTTCTCTCCTCCGATTGCAAATCCAAATCTTCTCCAAGAAAATTTAAGACTCTTCCATATATTTCACTGAGTTGTTCAAGAATCAAGTTCTCTAAGTCAAAGTTATCAAGAAACTTAGCTCAAAAGTGTGAAGAAGAGTTTCCAATCAAGTCTTTTCATCTTAAAATTATAATCCAAGGTATGCGGAGCTTGAACAAGAATATCCTTTCATTCTTGTGTCCAAAGAATTGATTTTTACTATTGGAATTTCATGATCCTTGCAAATGGATTTACACCCAAATTTTTTTATTTATGATTTATGAGATTTGAGTTGATTAAGTTTGATATTTATGATTATTTTACCATCATATTTCTTAAATTGAGAATTTATGCCATGAATTATATTTTGTTATTATGTATTGATGATTTCTAAGTGATTTAAGATAAGTGTAATGAGTTATGCTTTTCCATGAGAAGATTGAGTATTGAATATATATATTGATATTGAGCTTGAGGGTCAAGAATGAGTCCTATGATGTTTTCTTGCAGCTTTTGATACTTGATATGATTTGATAAGCAAGTGTACTTGATGTTGAGAAAGACTGTTTGAGTTTGAGTCGAGTTGGGAATCCACAAGTTGTATATGATTTACAGATGAGATATATTTATGATTTGGTCTTCATGATAGACCCTTGAGTTGATTAAGGTGGATTTCCTAATGTGTTCTGAGCTGAGTCTAGGAGGAGTATTTAGCACCGAGTGGGAAGTGTGGATTCAGTGCATCCTACTTTCCCAGAACTACGTGCCATCATAGGATTGAGATTTGAGGGCCAAAGAGCCAAGTTTGTGATCACAGAGATGAGTTTGAGGTTATACTCCCTGGCAAGAGTATAACGCTCCTGCCAATATGGAGTTCCATCCTTAGGAGGGCAAAACATTGGACTCCATGCGGCTCACATAGTTTATGTCGGTTATAAGAAACTCCCAAGTCCATAATAGTCTAAGTTTCTTGAGTTACCGAGTCACTCTAAGTCATGAGTTAAAGAGTTTGAGTTGAGTCCAATGATTTATGAGATTTGTGAAACATGTGTTATTATCGATGATTTATGGAAATTATGTTTCAGGAAATTCAAGTGAAGAGAGTCATTATTGTCAGCATGCATGGCTTTATTTTACATTTATGATATTGTTCAAAAGTGTTGCATACACCCCCACATACTCAGTACAATCCCAAGTACTGATTCCCATACTCTTCTATGTTCTACATTTTCTCGTGATGTAGGTTCAGGTTCTTAGTCTCAGCAGCGACAGTGATGTTTGAGCACCTCTATCTACATTCTTACAGTTGATGAGTCCTCATGGTTCGAGGACCTATGTACCTGATTTTTGCCTTGATAGTAGATGGTTTTTTTTAATTCAGGCGAGTCATTTGGAGATCTATCCCAATGGCTCCTTAGTCTTTTGTAGTAGAGGCTTTGTCAGACTAGAGTACCAGTATGTACAGAACTTTTAGTATTTTATTTATACAGGACAGTATTTCTTCGTATCACAGTATGCTCATGACATGATGATTCTTCCCTATTTAAAAATGATTAGTGTTATAGTGAGTTTTGAAAGTGATGATAGGCTTAGAGGGTTAGCTTGAGGCCACATGTGACCTTAACCACCGTCTGACGTCTTGGGATAGGTTCTTGGGGCTTTAGAAGCTTGGTATCAGAGCCTAAGGTTTAAAGAGTCCTAGGGAGTTTGATGAGCTATGTTACCTAGAGTCTTGATCATCAGTGTATAGCGTGCCACATCTATGAGAATGAGGCTACGGGATATTTTAGGAAAAGTTATTTCTTTTTTCAAAAGTCTATCGTGCCTACAATTATTTCTCTCTGCTATTAATTCATGCTCTATTATGATAGAAAATGCCACCTCGTAGAGCTCACAGAAACAACGAACGACCTCAACCTATTGGTCCTTTAGGTGAGACGGTGTCCCATACTGAATTTTGGGCAGCTTTTTATGCGCTAGCCTAGGCGGTTATCGCCAATGCTCAGACCCATGTTCAGTCCATAGTTCCACCTTCACAGGAAGATAATTCAGTGGCAACTCAAGTTCGTGATTTTATACGGATGAATCCGCCAGATTTTTATGGGTCAAAGACAGGCGAGGACCCACAAATGTATCTTGATGAGGTGAAAAAGATCACCCAAATTTCACATGTAATGAAGGAAAAAAGTGTGGAGCTAGCTTTCTACCACTTGAAAGATGTTGCTTATGATTGGGTGGAGATGTAGAGGAAGAGTAGAGGGGAGGATGCCGCTCCCATGACTTGGCAGTTATTCTAGGATGTGTTCTCAGACCAATTCTTTCCTCTAGAGTTGCGGGAAGCAAAATTAGAAGAATTTATAAACTTGAGACAGGGCCCCATGGCAGTTAAAGAGTATTATCGTAAGTTCAACCAGTTATCTAAGTATTCTCCCGGTATGATAGCTGATTCTAGAACCAGTATGAGTAAGTTTTTGGCTGGTATATTTGGTTATGTTGTGAAAGACTGTAGATTCGCTATGCTTAATAGGGACATAAACCTTTCAAGACTAATGATTTATGCTCAGTAGATTGAAGCGGACAAGGTGAAAGAAAGAGATAAAGTAAGGGAAAATATGAGAGTTAAATCAGAGCAACAGGGGTATGGTCAGACTAGATTTTCTCGAGGGAATTGCCCTCAGTCCCAAAACCATTCAGTTGTGCTAGCGCCTTCACCAGCCAGTGCTCCCGTATTTAGAATTAGGAAGGATCAAGGTAACAGGCCTACTATGTCTAGGTCCTAGGATAGTGTGAGTAACATACCTCATCCTTCCCCATGTCCAAAGTGCGGTAAGGACTACCCTGGTGAGTTTCTAGTCGATCGAAGGGGTTGTTTTCGTTGTGGTAAGTTGGGCCATAGATTCAGGTATTGCCCATATGCTAGATAGGTGAGTCATGATGTTCGTCCCCAGAGTCAGGCTATTAGTGCTCCAGCCCCTTTAGTTCGTCCTAATCCTCCTCAGGGTGCCTCATCTAGTATGACAAATAGTCAGTGCCAGAACTGTTTTTATGCTATACCACCCCACCAGGAGTAGGAGGATTTACCAGATGTTATTACTAGTACGCTCCATGTATTTCATTTCAATGTGTATGTGTTGATGGACCCTGGGTCAAGTATTTCTTATGTGACTCCGTTGGTGGCTGTGAATTTTGAAATCAGTGCTGAAAAGATTCCTAAGCCTTTTCTAGTTTCTACCCTAGTAGGTGAATCTGTTGTTGTTAAGCAAGTGTATAAGAAGTGTCCTATCACTGTCCTTAACAGAATCATGTTTGCAGACTTGATCGAGCTAGACATAGTTGATTTTGACATTATTCTGGGTATGGATTGACTTCACTCTTGTTATGCATCTATATATTATCATACCCGTATATTCAAGTTTTAGTTTCCCAATGAGCCAGTCTTTGAGTGGTCTGGAAATTTGTAGTACCCAAGAGTCATTTTACATCTTACCTTAAAGCCAAAAAATTGATATCCAAGGGTTATATCTATCATTTAGTTCGAGTTAAAGACACTAAGTCTAAGACTCTGACTATTCAGTCCATTAGTGTTGTCAATGAGTTTCTTGATGTTTTCTCGGAAGATCTCCCAGGGGTACCTCCTGATAGAGAGATATAATTCAGGATTAATTTTCTTCCTGATACGCAGCCTATTACTATTCCTCCGTATCGCATGGCCCCGTAGAACTTAAGGAGTTGAAAGAGCAACTCAAATATTTTTTTGATAAGGGTTTTATAAGGCCTAGTATGTCTCTTTGGGGCGCACCCATTCTATTCATTCAAAAGAAAGATGGTTCATTGCTTATGTGCATTGACTATCATCAGCTCAACAAGGTCACAATTAAGAACAAGTACCCTCTTCTTAGGATTGATGACCTGTTTGATCAGTTGCAAGGTGCCAGTTATTTCTTAAAAATAGATTTGAGATCCAGTTATCACCAACTTAAAGTCAGAGAGTATGATATTCCGAAGATAGCTTTTTGCACCCATTATGGTCATTTTGAATTCCTGGTCATATCCTTCAAGCTAACTAACGCCCTATTAGCTTTTATTGACCTCATGAATCGGGTGTTCAGACAGTACTTGGATATGTTTGTTATTGTGTTCATAGATGACATCCTTGTATACTTTCTAAATAAAAATGACAACGCAGATCATCTCCGAATTATCTTGCAAACCCTTAGAGATCATCAGTTGTTTTCCAAATTTAGCAAGTGTGAATTTTGGTTAAGGTTAGTTGCCTTTCTGGGTCATATTATTTCTTTTGAAGGTATTCAATTTGATCCTCAAAAGGCAGAAGCTGTGAAAAATTAGCCTAGACCTATTTCCCCGTCTGACATTAGGAGTTTCTTGGGTCTAGCTGGTTACTATCATTGTTTTGTTGAAGGTTTCTCCTCCATTGCTGCTCCTTTGACCCGGTTGACCCAAAAGAAAGTTAAATTCCTGTGGTCAGATTTTGGTGAGAATAGTTTTCAGGAGTTGAAGACTCGACTCACTTCAGCCCCTATGATGACCCTTCCTAATGATGTAGATGATTTTGTGGTGTATTGTGACGCTTCTAGATTTGGGTTGGGTTGAGTGTTAATACAGAAGGGTAAGGTTATAGCCTATGCCTCCCGACAATTGAAACCTCATGAGAAGAATTACCCGACCCATGATCTTGAGCTAGCTGCAACAGTTTTTGCCTTAAAATGGAGACACTACTTGTACAGTATTCATGTTGATGTATTTACGGATCACAAGAGTTTGCAGTATGTGTTTACTCAGAGAGAGTTGAACCTGTGGCAAATGAGATAGTTAGAATTGCTAAAGGACTATAATATGAGCGTGTTGTATCACCCGGGCAAGGACAATATAGTGGCGGATGCCCTTAGCAGGTCGTCCATGGGTAGTGTGACGCATGTAGAGCACGATAAAAAGGAATTGGTTTCCGAAGTGCATCGTTTGGCTAGGTTGGGTAGTAGATTGCTTGTTTCAGCTAAGGGTAATGTTTGGGTTCAAAGTAATTCCGAATCTTCTCTAGTTATAGAAGTGAAGGAGAAGTAGGATATGGATTCTCGTTTGGTCGAACTGAAAATGTCAGTTAAAGACCAAAATGTGGAGGTTTTCTTTCAAGGGAGAGATGGTGTATTGAGGCTTCAAAATAGATTGTGTGTGCCTGATGTTGATGATCTGAGGCAGAGAATTATGGCTGAAGCGCATGGCACACGGTATTCTATTCATCCTGGTGCTACCAAGATGTACCATAATTTGTGGGAAATTTATTGGTGGAATAGTATGAAGAGGGATATAGCAAAGTTCGTAGAGAAGTGTGCAACTTGTCAATAGGTGAAGATAGAGCACTAGAGACTCGGTGGTATGATGCAAAAATTTAGCATTCCTACTTGGAAGTGGAAAGTGGTGAACGTAGATTTCGTGACCGGTTTACCTCTCTCTCGTCGTCATCATGATTCTATTTGGGTCATTATAGATAGGTTGACTAAGTCAGTACATTCCCTACTAGTAAATACATCTTTTACCACTGAGGACTATGCTAAGATGTACATCCAAGAGTTAGTTAGGTTGTATGGAGTTCTCTTGGCTATCATATTCGATAGAGGTACTCAATTTACTTCTTAGTTTTGGAGAGCTTTTCAGAAGGTTCTTGGCATCCAAGTTTGTCTTAGCTCCACTTTTTATCCACAAACAGACGGTCAGGTTGAGAAGACTATCCAGACTATGAAAGATATATTGAGGGCATGTGTTCTTGATTTCAAAGAAAGTTGGGATGAGCATTTGCCATTGGTTGAATTTGCTTATAACAACAATTTTCATGCTAGGATTGGAATGGCTCCATTTGAGGCTTTATATGGAAGGCGATGTAGATCACTCATAGGTTGGTTTAAAGTTGGTAAAGCTGCTGCGATTGGACCTGATGTTGTGTTCGAGGCTATGGAGAAAGTTAAGTTGATTCGGGAGAGATTGAAGGTAGCCCAGAGTCGTCAAAAGTCGTATGCAGATATGAGAAGAAGAGCTCTTGAGTTTGAGGTTGATGATTTGGTGTACTTGAAGATTTCACCTATGAAAGGGGTAAAAAGATTTGGAAAGAAAGGGAAGCTTAGTCCCCGATATGTTGGCCCTTATAGAGTTTTGAATAGTGTTGGGAAAACAGCTTATGAGATTGAGTTGTTGTAGAGTTGTTAGCTGTCTATCCTGTCTTTCACGTTTCTATGCTCAAGAAGTACATTGGTGATTCTGTTGTGGTTGATCCATCGGAGAGGTTATATGTTTGGGATAGTCTTTCTTATGATGAAGTTCCAGTCGAGATCCTACATTATCAAGTTCGTAGACTAAGGAACAAGGAAGTTCCCTTGGTTAATGTTCTGTGGCAAAATCAATCAATAGAGGGTGCTACTTGGGAAGCAAAAATAGATATGCGAGTTAAGTATCCTCATCTCTTTTCTGCGAGTTCAAATCAAGCCGAAGGTATCATTCTTCCTTAATTCAGTTTCCTTCTAATTCAATGTATTCAGTTATATAAATATCCATTCTATGATTCGTGCATTCTATGGAGTACTCAAAAATCTAGAGTAAAGTAAGTCGGTTGAGCAAATTGTTCCCATAAAGTATTTCATGTTCCTCTTTGATCTTGAGCCTAACTAGCAATATTCGAGGATGAATGTTTTCAAGGGGTTGCAACACCCTGATCGTTCCTTAAGCCTGAATCCGTCTTTTGAAGAGAATATGGATATTTGAATAATCTTTTCATCGATACCAAATTCGCCCAAATCCGACACCCGGGTGAAGAGTTAGAGCCATTTTAGTGAGACAGTGTCCCACCTGGCACTTTAGCGCGTCGCAGAGCTAGACAAAATGGCAATTGTCCTTTTTCTGTGAGCCTCCATAATATTGATGCATCGCGCCAAGGCTCAATTTTAGGATTGTCAAATTCCAGTGCACTAACGTGATTCCACCACGTCACGGTACCCTTCCAGGTCACAACCAAGGTGACAACGCAATTTCACCGCGTCGCGCCACTGAGCAGTTTCCCAATTGTCAAAACCCAATGAAGGTCCGCGATCATGGCACATCGTGCCAAGGCCAAAACTCGGGCTCCAGTTCTAGAATTTGCTCTTGGGTATTTTGGTTATTTCTGTCCATTTTGGCCTATATATATATATATATCCAAGTAGAGAAGAGCAATTCATTTTCTCTCCAATCTCTTCCAAGAAATATCTAAAGCTAGGGTTTCTCTCCTCCAATTCCAAATCCAAATCTTCTCCCAGAAAATTCAAGAATCTTATATATATTTCACCAAGTTGTTAAAGAATCAAGTTCTCTAAGTCAAAGGTATCAAGAAACTTAGCTCAAAAGTGTGAAGAAGAGTTTCCAATCAAGTCTTTTCATCTTAAAATTATAATCCAAGGTATGTGGGGCTTGAACAAGAATATCCTTTCATTCTTGTGCCCAAAGAATTGATTTTTACTATTAGAATTTCATGATCCTTACAAGTGGGTTTACACCCAAATTTCTTTATTTATGATTTATGAGATTTGAGATTTGAGAATTTATGCCATGAATTGTATTTTGTTATTATGTATTGATGAATTCTAAGTGATTTAAGATAAGTGTCATGAGTTATGATTTTCCATAAGAAGATTGAGTATTGAATATATATCGATATTGAGCTTGAGGGTCAAGAATGAGTCTTATGATGTTTTCTTGCAGCTTTTGATACTTGATATGATTTGATAAGCAAGTGTACTTGATGTTGAGAAAGACTGTTTGAGTTTGAGTCGAGTTAGGAATCCACAAGTTGTATATGATTTACAGATGAGATATATTTATGATTTGGTCTTCATGATAGACCCTTGAGTTGATTAATGTGGATTTTCTAACACATTCTGAGCTGAGTCTGGGAGGAGTATTTAGCACCGAGTGGGAAGTGTGGGTTCAACGCATCCTACTTCCCCAGAACTACGTGCCACAGTAGGATTGAGATTTGAGGGCCAAAGAGCCGAGTTTGTGATCACAAAGATGAGTTTGAGGTTATACTCCCTGGCAAGAGTATAACGCTCCCGCCAATGTGGGGTTCCTTCCTTAGGAGGGCAAAACGCTGGACTCCATGCGGCTCACATGGTTTATGTCGGTTATAAGAAACTCCCAAGTCCATAATAGTCTAAGTTTCTTGAGTTACCGAGTCACTCTACGTCATGATTTAAAGAGTTTGAGTTGAGTCCAATGATTTATGAGATTTGTGAAACATGTGTTATTATCGATGATTATGGAAATTATGTTTCAGGAAATTCAAGTGAAGAGAGTCATTATTGTCAGCATGCATGGCTTTATTTTACATTTATGATATTGTTTAAAAGTGTTGCATACACCCCCACATACTCAGTACAATCCCAAGTATTGATTCCCATACTCTTTGATGTTCTACATTTTCTCATGACGTAGGTTCAGGTGCTCAGTCTCAGCAGTGACAGTGATCTTTGAGTACCTCCATCTACATTCTTGCAGTTGGTGAGTCGTCATGGTTCGAGGACCTATGTCCCTAATTTTTGCCTTGATAGTAGATGGTTGTTTCTTTTTAGTTCAGGCGAGTCAATTGGGGATCTATCCTAATGGCTCCTTAGTCTTTTGTAGTAGAGGTTTTGTCAGACTAGAGTACCAGTATGTATAGAATTTTTAGTATTTTGTTTGTACAGGACAATATTTCTTTGTATCATAGTATGCTCATGACATGATTATTCTTCCCTATTTTAAAATAATTAGTGTTATAGTGAATTCTGAAAGTGATGACAGTCTTAGAGGGTTAGCTTGAGGCCACTTGTGCCCTTAAGCACCGTGTGACATATCGGGATAGTTTCTTGGGGCGTTACGAAGACGAGAAGGCAAGAATAATAGTAGAAAGAACAGATCTAATAATGAACCATACCTGCCATGTCAAAAGCAAAGGGACCAAAACACCAATTTTAGCCGAGAAAAGATTTATATTGGTTGAGATCCGAAAGTATCCTCAGGGAAAAAAGGAGACAAAAGAGAGAAAAAAGAGTAGACGGTTGGGATTACCCTAAAGAGGAGAGAAAGAGAAAAAAGAGAGATGAATTATTTTATGGTTGAAGGAGAGAGAATTCTAGAGATGATTTTAAATATTTATTAATTTATGGTAGTGACATGCTTTGATGAGAAAGAGGATACGGTGACGATGACATTGAAAAGACAAGATAAGACAACACAAGGAAGAGATTTTTGAGTTATCCGAAAAACGTTTGACATCCTTTGTATTATTTTCTTTGAGAAAATAGCTAAATATCCCCATAGCCTATTACCGAATTCTCAACTACACACTTCAACTTTGCGGGGGTACTATTACCCCCTGAACTATTTACAACTATGATATATACCCTCATAAAAACTCAAACCTAGATCTATACAAATAAGTGAATTGCACACGCCCTACCAGCTAATGACATGTAATATTATTTTTTAATGTAAAAAATAAATTATTTTTTAATCCTTTTTTTTTTAATTTTTTCAAAACCCATTTATTGTTTTTGTACACCAAAGCAAGACCCAAAAGGGAAACAAAAATAAAAAAAATCCAAATCTAAAAAAGAAAAAGGGAAATTGAAGAAGGGAAAGCTACTACTTCATCATCTTCTTCATCATTTTCGTCTAGATTTTACTTGTTCCTTGAAGAAGCTTGAGACAATGGAAGATAAATCAACTAATTCTTCTTTTCTTTTTCATTCATTGTTCTCTTTTCTCATTTCATTTTCTCTTTAACTTCCATGATTACAACTTTTTTAACGATCGGAGAAGATCATCGTGGTTAGATGACACCGGACAAACATCACTTGAATTTGAAATTCTAAAATTGAAATCTTGTTCATTTGTCCTAGATCTAAATCAACTAACAAAAAATTTAAAATGTTTGAAATCAGAAACGGAGGAATTGTGTATGTACTTGTTAATTTTATTTTAGACCTTTTTATCCTTATTGTTTCTTCTAGTGATAATTTTTGTCTGTTTTAAGCTTGGTCACATTTATGAAAATGAAATACATTCAGAAATTTTAAATAAGATGAGGAGGAGTCGATGTGTGTTTCATAGGAAGAAGAAATCAGTGGGTCAAAAGATGGTAATTGAAAAATTAATGGTGAGGAAAGTGTTGGGTTTGCAGTGTAGATGAAAATGGAGATGAGAAAAATAAAGATGAATATGAAGATGGTAAAGGAAGATAAAAATGGAGATAAGGAGAGAAATAAAGAAACAAAACAAATAAAGACAAAAAACTAAAAATACACGCACACACACATATATACTTATGAAAAGAAATACGAAATAAAACTTTAATTTTTGTTTTCGGTGCTCACTCTCTCAAGGAAAGTGAAATACACTCACTTTTCCACGTAATCATTTAGGGAGACAATAATATTATTTTTACATAGTTCAGGGGGTGAAAGGACTCCCGTGAACATTGAGCGTGTAGTTGAAATTTCGGGTAAAGGTTGGAGGGGTAATAAACTATTTTTTAATTTTGGACAAAAGATTACTTTAAAATTAAAAAAAGATCTTAAAATAGATAAGTCATCTGTTGCAATAGATGTCTACATCTGTTTGAAATTTTTCAATAGATAAGTCATCTGTTGCAGTAAATGTCAATATCTATTTGATAATTTTCAATAGATCAGTCATCTGTCGCAATAGATGACAACAACTATTAGATAATTTTCAATATATAAGTCATATGTTGCAATAGATGTCAATATTTGTTTGATGATTTTCAATAGATAAGTAACTCCATTGCAATAGGTTGAACACCCATTTAAATAGATGTCTATAATTGTTTGATAATTTTCAACTAATATGTCATCTGTTGTAAAAGGTTAGTCCTCTATTAATTCAAATCAACACATTATTTTAAATATCTAAATTAATTTAGCTATAATTAAGGATGAATTTATAAGTTTAACTACAATTTCAATTGATCTCATTACAATTACATGATCAATTATTGTGTTCGTCCTCACCAGAGTCATCAATTTGAGTTGAAACGATTCATATCAAGTCATTATTTGAAATATCTAAATTGATTTGGCTATAATTAAGAATGAGTTCATAAGTTCAACTATAATTTCAATTGATCTTATCGTAATTACATGATCAACTATTATGTTCGTCCTGACCAGAGTCATCAATTGATCAATTTGAGTTGAAATGATTCATATCAAGCCATTATTTGTAATATATAAATTTACTTAGCTATAATTAAGGATGAGTTCATAAGTTCAAGTACAATTTCAATTGATCTCATTGCAATTACTTGATTAACTATTGTGTTCGTCCTGACCAAAGTCATCAATTGATCAATTTGAGTTGAAATGATTTATATAAAGCCATTATTTGAAATATCTAAGTTGATTTAACTATAATTAAGGATGAGTTCCTAAGTAAAACTACAATTTCAATTGATGTCGTTGCAATTACACGATTAACTATTGTGTTTGTCCTGACTAGAGTCATCAGTTGATGAATTTGAGTTGAAATGATTCATATCAAGCCATTATTTGTAATAACTATATTGATTTAGCTATAATTAAGAATGAGTTCATAAGTTCAAATACAATTTCAATTGATGTCATTGCTATTACATGATCAACTATTATATAATGTATTGCAATAGATTCAACCCGTTGCAACCGATATTTAATCTGTTGGAAATGAGCAAAAGATAACAACATCTATTACAGCAGATGACTCATCCGTTGCAAAAGATGATGTTATCTGTTTGATCATTTCAACATATTATTCAACTCTTGCCATAGATGAGTAATACATTGGAACAAATGTTTTTATTTATTATAATTAATATTAAATTATTATTAAGTTAATATTAAATTCATAAAAGTCCCAATTGAACTTAATAACTGCAAACTAATTTTAGTGAAATTAATTATATTTACTATGAACAGTTAAAATTTATCTCTTTCAAAAAATTAATTAAGAACAGTTCAAACCAAATTAATATTTTCAAAACTTGTCATTTTTTTACAAAATACAAATCAGCCCATACAAATTATTCAGTTGCGGGAAAAATGTTTCATTATTTTAAATCTCTAGTTTTCTCTCAACAATACAAACAACAACTACTCAACAGATTGCTTTCATTCACAACAGATTGATTTTCTTTCCATTTCTGACCACATAGCTGTTATTTTCGACTTTCTTCTTTCTTGTATCCATCGTTTTTTCTCTCTTCATAGGTAAAAAAGTTTGAGAAAAGTTCTACATTTGTTGTATTTTCTAAAAATTAGATCTTTTTAGTTTATAATGAAAAAGAATACTTTTAGTTGTATTATTGTAACACCCCAAGAATACCCCCTGGACATCACATGGTGCTTAATACTATGAATAGTCACAAGCTAACCTATGATATCTAATTGGCACTGAACTTATAGGAAGGGGAACTAAGATATACATAATTTCCAAAAGAAACAAACTTTTAAATCTCCCTTTTTAAATCTGACAACATAGAAATCTCTATAAAACCTTTTTAACCAAAATAAACATTATCCGACAAGCCTCTAATCTTATAACTGAAAAAAGTTACTGGGACAGACCCCAGCAGACCCATAGAAGAAATAAACTAATTAAGAAACATCCATGAAGTCTAAAACTTCAATAGACTTGGTCCTCGGACTATGAGGACTCTCCAAGTATCCAGATGTAGGAGATGATGCCCACAATCAATCGTGCTACAGGGAACAAGCACCAGAATCTACATTATTAGACAATGTAGCACATAAACATATATGTGGGTCAGTATTTCTGGAATGTACTGAGTATATGAGGGTGAATGCATAACAAAGACAAAACCAATTAAACTTTAAGATCATGCATGCTAAGTGAGAAAGGACTTACCTTGGACATGAGTTAAATTGAAAGATGAAAGATCATAGAACATGGACAATAAAGCATACTGAAAAAGCTTAGTAAGTCATTACACTTAGTTTCTAAAATCTTTACTTCGTGTCCTCTTTTGTGGGAGATTCTAATAATCGACATAAACCATGTGTGCTATCATGGAGTCAAACGTCTTACCCTTGTTAGGGAGAGCTGTCCGACCCTTGCTATCAAAATAGAACTTTAACTTAAGTGATCACTAAACTTAACCCTAGTGGCTTGTATTTTCAGAAATTAGGATACGCTCATCCACATTCCCTTCTCGATGCTAAATACTACTCCCAAATATCTATATGCTCATACTTAGGAAATCTACCTTAAAATAGCATATGGGTTTGTAATTAGAAACCAACTATGCATCTCTTCTTAAATCATACCCAATGGATGAAATTGTGGATTTCAAATCTTAACTAAGATCATAAGATCAATATTAAACTTTAACCAAGTTGTAAAACTTGCAAATTGAACTTATAAGCTTAAACTTCTTGTAACTCAACAACTTTTACTAAAGTCTTAAAATTCATGCATTCTTTCATAAAAACTTGTAGCAAAATATTATGCTCAATACTTAATTTTAAATCTTTCATCAATTCCTCAAAATCCACGTCAAAATAATGGAAATCATGTCATAATAGCAATCATGCAAGACAAAACATGAATAAAAACAAACTCTTATGCACTTTAAACCTTAAATTCACATGATAATGTCATAACTTCAAGAATATGAAAATTGGGTATAAACCCTAATTGAAATCATATAAATTAAATTAAAAAAATTAATTTTTTTAGGCATAAGGATAAAAGATTATCCTTGCTCAAACCCCACATACCTAGATTTGCTTGACTTTCTTGAGGGGAACTTAGACTTGGGGACTTGAGAGGTGATTTGAGAAAGAAACCCTAGCCTCGTTATTCTTGAGAGTGAGAGAAGAAAGAATGTCATTAATTGATTGAGAATGGGGAAAAATAACACCGGAAAAATAACACCTCTTTTATTTTTTAATCGTGGGTTTGAAGTTTAAAGAGGAGAAAGGAGCAAAAGACCCTTTAACTGAAGATATAGAAATTTGGCCGCCTGTTGTCACGGGTCACCTCATGACTTCTAACATCTGGGTGCGAATCTTCCTAGTGACTCATAACCTTGGATGTAATAGAAAGGGTACTTACTGGTCTGGCTACGAGTCGTACCCTATGTATCATATTCAGTCACTACGACTCGTAACCTTTAACCATAACCCAAACAAAAACTTACGGGTTCTACACTGTTGTCTCTACGACTCTCACTATACGACTCGTATAGATTCATAACGACTCGTAGGGTTGAGTTACCAGGTGACCAAAAACATTTGGCTTTCCCACTGAGCTGATTACGACTGGACGATATGACTCATATAGTCTCATTATGACTTATTTAGTATGAGTCATAACCGAAGCAGAACCTCAACCACCCCATACTGTCTTGACTATGATTATATTGCACGACTCGTAAGGAGTCTTCATGACTTTTTAAGTGATTCATAGGTTCCACAGTGACCTTAAATACACAAGGTATTATAATATCTCCTCCTTAGAAATATTCATTCTCGAATGAGACCCATCTAGAATTAGGATTTTAGGGAAAATCAACAGCTCCATACTGAACTTACAACCAAACTTACAAATATCACAAGGATTCAATAAATCACGAACATATGATACGGTATGAGAATACGTAAATGGTCTTCAAGAGAAACAATTTGCTAAAAAAATAATTTACCTTTGGTAGTGACTGAATCGAAAGAAAAGAGATGAGGGTACTTGGTCATCATGTCTGCTTCTACTTACTAGGTGGATCCTTCAACAAATTGGTTCCTTTAAAGAACCTTTACTGATGCAACACCCTTTTCCCTTAGTCTTCGAACCCACCTATCAAGTATTTCGATCGAAATTTCCTCATAGGAAAAATTATTCTTGACCCCAATACTCTCTAGGGGAACTACTAAGGATGGGTCCCAATATACATTTTTAGTATTGAGACATGGAAAACTGGGTAGACAGCTGCAAACTATGGCAGGAGGTCCAACTCGTATGCAACCTCTTCAATACACCTTACTATTTCATATGGACCAATAAATTGAGGAATCATCTTCCCTTTCTTATTGAATCTCATCATCCCCTTCATGGGTGATACCTTTAGGAATACTCAATCACTAACTTCAAACTTGAGCTCCCTCTTTACGCCTGCATATAATTTCTGACAACTCTTAACAATCCTCATCCTTTTACGAATCAACTGAACCTTTTCCATAGATTCAAGAATAGAGTCTAGTCCAATCAAATCTACTTCACCAACCTTGAACTAACCTATGGATGATCTGTACCTACGCCCATACAATGCTTCAAATAGAGCCATCTGAATGCTAGCATAATCACTGTTATTGTAGGCAAACTCGATCAAAGGTAAATGATCATCCCAACTTCCCTTAAAGTCTAAAACACACCCCTCTAATATGTCTTTCAAAGTCTGTATTATACGTTCAGCCTGACTATTGGTCTGCGGATGAAATGTAGTACTAAGCTTAACTTTTGTACCAAGGCCTTTCTGAAATGAGTACCAAAATTGGGAAGTAAATTGTGTGCCTCTGTCTGAAATAATAGAAAAGGGTATCCTATGAACCCTCACTAATTCGAAAATATACATTTTGTCATAATTTTCCACCGTATCTGAAGTTTTAATAGGTAGAAAATAAGCTAATTTTGTCATTCGATCGGTTATGACTCAAATTGAATCATGCTGACGTCCTGTACGAGGTAACCCTATGATGAAATCCATGTTCACTATTTCCTACTTCTAAGTGGGAATGCTGATATCCTAAAGTGTACCACCCGGTCTCTAGTGCTCAACTATAACCTGTTGGCAATTGGGACACTTGGATACAAACTCGGTTATGTCCTTCTTAATACCGTTCCACTAATAGATTTCTCATAAATAATGGTACATCATAGTGGCACCAGGATGGGTTGAATATTTAGAACTGTGAGCCTCAACTAGTATCCTTTCCCTTAACTCATCCACATAGGGAACCCAAAGCCGACCTTGATAGAGAAGTTCACCATCTCTCCCTGGGAGAAAACCTCGACCTTCAGCTAGTGGACTGTTTCCAATATCCAACTAAGTATGGGATCATTGCACTGATATTCTTTCACTTCCACTACTAAAGATGATTCTGCACCACTAATCCCCCATCATCTGTATCAAGCAAACATACCCCCAAATGGGCCAATCTATGTACTTCCTTGACCAACTCCTATTCTTTCTCCTTTACATGTGCCACACAAACCATAGACAACCTACTCAACACGTCGTCCAATACATTTTCCTTACCTAAATAGTAGAGCACATTAATGTCGTAATCCTCCAATAATTTTAACGAACTCCTTTGATGAAGATTTAGTTCCCTTTGTGAAAATACTACTGAAGATTCGTATGGTCAGTAAAAATTTCAACATGCACACCATACAAATAGTGTCTCTAAATCTTCAGAGCGAACACTACAATAGTTAACTCCAAATCATGAGTTGGGTAGTTATTTATGTGACCTTTAAGCTATCTAGAGGAATAGGCTATTACTCTTCCATTTTGCATCAAGACACACCCTAACCTAAATATGGAAGCATCACAATACACCACAATTCTATCTACCCCCTCTGGTATAGCTAACACTGGTGCCAACATCAATCTATCCTTTAATTCTTGGAAACTCTTCTCATATTTATCTTAACATATAAACTTCACCTTTTTTTATGTCAGCTTAGCTAGTGGGGCATCAATGGAGGAAATCCCTTTAACAAGCCTTCTATAATACCCAACTAAACCCAAAGATCTCCTGATATTAGATGGAGTGATGGGTCTAGGTTAGTGTTTCACTGCACTAGTCTTCTGAGAGTCTATATGAATACCAACCCCTGAAATAATGTGCCCCAAAAAGGTAATGGACTCCAACAAAAATTCACACTTACTAAAGTTCATATATAATTGAAGGTCCTTAAGGGTTTGCAGAAATGTCGTCAAATGGTTTGCATGCTCTTCCTTACTTTGAGAATACACTAGTATGTCATCTATGAAGACAATGATCTCATCTATGAAGACAATGACAAACATGTCCAAATACTGCTTGAAGACCCTGTTCTTTATATCCATAAAGGCTACAGAAGCATTGGTTGACTATATTGCATTCTAAAAGCAGTCTTCAAAATATTGTGCTCCCTGAATTTTAGCTGGTAGTACCCCAATCTGAGGTCAATCTTGGAAAACCACCAGGTACCCTGAAGTTGATCGAACAAATTATCGATTCTAGGAATAGGGTATTTATTATTGATGGTCACCTTGTTTAGCTATCTATAGTCTATACACATTCCGAGAGTGCCATCTTTCTTGTGCATAAATAAAACTGGAGCACCCTACGGGGAAACTCTAGGTCTGATGTAACCCTTATTTAAGAGATCCTTAAGCTACTTCTTTAACTCTTTGAGTTTGGTTAAATCCATATGATATGGAGGTATGGAGATGGGATGATTATCAGGAAGAAGGTCAATACCAAACTCTATTTATCTATCTGGAGGTACCTCTAGAAAATTATTAGGGAAGAACTCTGGAAATTCACTGACTACAAGGACCAACAAAATGGTTGGGGCTTCATACATAGTATCTTTGACTCGAACTAAATGATAGATAAACCCTTTTGATATTAACATTCTGGCCTTAAGGTAAGAAATAAAATGAACTTTGGGAGGCACCGAACTACCCTCCCACTCAAAGACTGACTCATCAAAAAATTGAAAATTCACAAAATGAGTGGGATAATCGACTGATGCAAAACAATAATGGAGCCAATCCATGCCCAAAATAACATTGAAATCTATCATCTCTAACTCTATTAAGTTTGCTAGAGTGACCTTATTAAGTAAGGTAATATGATATCTTTTATAGACTTGCCTAGCTATAATTGACTCACCTACTAGAGTAGAGACAGAAAAGGGCTTAAGAAGATTTTCAAGTCTCACCCTAAAGTTTACCACAACAAGTGGGGTCACATAAAAAAGGTTTGATCCCGGGTCTAATAACACATATACATCAAGGTGAAAGGCACAAAGAATAACAGTGGCAACATGTGGAGAACTTTCCTACTCCTGATGAGATAGTAAAGCATAAAACCAATTTTGGCGCTGACCGCCACTGGTACTGGATGATGCACCCTATGGAGGAGTTTGAAGACCTGGATGAGCTACTAGATTTGTGGCCTGAGTTTGAGGATGAACATCTCTATTTCCTGCTTAGCATATAGGCATTCCTTAATCTCGTGGCCCATATTGCCAAAACCATAGCAACCCCTTTTTCCCATCAAACACTCAACAGAATGGGTCATACCATACTTTTCACATGTCAGATTAGTAGGCCTCCTATCCAGAATACCCCGAGATCTCGAATTCCAAGCTCTTCCCCATTGCTCTTGCTTGGTCTTGAGTGTAGGGGCACTGGATGAGGATGGTGTAGGTATTGGTGAGTGACCCTGTAGCTACAAATGGCCTTCTTCTCCCAACCTCTACTAACTATATTCAAACTATCTAGTCCTAGCCCTTTGTTCCTTCTCTCTCATTCTTTTAACTTTTTTGCTTAAATATATTAAGAATGAGTCATCAATCAAGTAATATCCATGTCTCCAATCAGAATGGTAGTCCTACACTCCTTAACTACCAAATCAGATACTCTAGTGACAAACATACTCATAGAGCTTTGGATTCAGGCAACAATTCTAGAGCATACTTAGTTAACTGAGTAAACTTAAGGCAGTACTCATTCACTGACATAGAGTTTTGCCTTAAGTTCATAAAATCCTACACTTTGGCCTCTCTCATTTCATAAGGAAAGAACCTGTCTAAACTAGCACCCTGAAACACCTGCCAACTCATAGGTGTCATATCCTCACCCCTAGCATCATTCCACATGGTAACCCAATCATAAAAAATATCTTTCAATCAATAAAATGCCAAATCTACACTCTCCTCTTTAGTAACATGCATAATTTACGTAATTTTTTCACCTTATCAATAAATAACTGGGGATCCTCATTCACCTTTGACGCAAAGAATTCAGGTGGTTCCATCCTCATAAAGCCCCTAATCCTGGCTGTAGCTAAGTTACCATTCTATTGTAGTGGGACTATTACAGCTGGGTCCCTGAGTATTTTCATTCACGGCCTGGGTAACACTTGGAATACAACCCTAAACTCAACATGTGAAACATTTTCAATTAGGAAGTTTGTAGGTGGAGGTGAGGCTGGATGATCCTCATTTCCATGTGCGTAAGCTCTGTGAAGAGGCATTCTCTATCATGAGAAATCATGAATTAGAGTAGATATAATTAACCTTAAAGAATGATAAAGATCATGACAGAAGGGATAATTTCTAATACATCCCGTAGCCCCTTTCTCATAAGTGTGACACGCTTTACACTCATGATCAAGAAACTATATAACATGTCTTTTTAGACTCCCTAGGACTCTTTAAGACCCGAGGCTCTGATACCAAGTTTGTAACACCCAGAGAATACCCCCTGGATATCCATGGTGCTTAAGACTACGAATAGTCACAAGCTAACCCGTGATATCTAATTGGCACTGAACTTATAAGAAGGAGAACTAAGGTATACATAATTGTCGAAAGAAACCAACTTTTAAATCTCCCTTTTTAAATCTTACAACTTAGAAATCTCAATAAAATATCTTTAATCAAAATAAATATTATCTGATAAGCCTCTAATCTTATTACTGAAAAAGTCACTGGGACAGACCCCAGCTGACCTATAAAAAAATAAACTAATTAAGAAACATCCATACAGTCTGAAACTTCAATAACCTTGGTCCTCAAACTATGAGGACTCACCAAGTATCCATATATAGAAGATGATGCCCGCAATCAATCGTGCTGTAGGGAACGAGCACCAGAACCTACATTAAAAGATTATGTAGCACATAAACATGTATGTGGGTCTGTACTTCTGGAATGTACTGAGTATATAGGGGTGAATGCATAAGTAAGACAGAACTGATTAAACTTTAAAATCATGTATGCTAAGTGAAAATGGACTCACCTTGGACATGAGTAAAATTAAAAACTGAAAGATCATAAAACATGGACAATAAAGCATAATGAATAGGCTTAGTGAGTCATTAACTTACTTTCTAAAATTTTTACTTCTTGTTCTCTCTTGTGGGGAATTCTTATAACTGACATTAACCATATCAGCTATCATGGAGTCCAATGTCTTAGTCATTTTGGAGAGAGTTATCCTACCCTTGCCATTGGAATAGAACCTTAACTTAAGTGATCACTAAACTTAACCCATGTTTGGACTTAAACCTATGGTGGCTCATATTTTCCAAAAATTAGGATATGCTCATCCATATTCCCTTCTCAATTCTAAATACTATTCCTAAATATATATATATATATATATATATATATATATATATGCGCTCATACTTAGGAAATCCACCTTAAAATAGCATATGGGTTTGTAATTAGAAACCAACTATGCATCTCTTGCTTAAATCATACCCAATGGATGAAATTATGGATTTCAAATCTTAACTGAGATCATAAGATCAAAATTAAACTTTAACCAAGTTGTAAAACTTGCAAATTGAACTTATAAGCTTAAACTTCTTGTAACTCAACAACTTGTACTAAAGTCTTAAAATTCATGCATTCTTTCATAAAAACTCATAGCAAAATATTCTGTTCAATACTCAATTTTGAATATTTCATCAATTCATCAAAATCCACGTCAAAATAATGAAAATCACATTATAATAGCAATCATACAAGTCAAAACATGAATAAAACCAAACTCTTATGTACTTTAAACCTTAAATTCATATGATAATGTCATAACTTCAAGAATACAAGAATTGGGTATGAACCCTAATTGAAATCATATAAATTCAACTAAGAAAATTAATTTTTTAGGGCACAAGGATAAAAGATTATCCTTGCTCAAACCCCATATCCTTGAATTTTCTTGACTTCTTTGAGGAGAACTTAGATGTAGGGAATTGAGAGGCAATTTGAGAAAGAAACCCTTGCCTTATTATTCTTGAGAGTGGGAGAAGAAAGAACGTCATTAAGTGATTGAAAATGGGGAAAAATAATGTCTCTTCTATGTTTTAAGTCATGGGTTGAAAGCTTAAAGAGGAGAAAAACAAAAAAGCCCCTTAAATGAACGTATAGAAATTTAGCCTCCAGTCATCACGGGTCACCTCATGACTTCTAACATCTGGCTACGAATCTTACTAGTGACTCGTAACCTTGGATATAATAGGAAGGGTACTTACTGGTCAGGCTACAAGTCGTAACCTATAACTCATAGTCAGTTATTACGACTCATAATCTCCAACCATAACCCAAGTAGAAACTTAGGGGTCCTACACTATTATAACTACGACTCTCAATATACGAATCGTATAGACTCGTAAAGACTCATTGGGTTGAGTTGTTAGCTGACCAGAAATATTTGTCTTTCCCACTGAGCTGATTACGACTGTACCATATGACTCGTATAGTCTCACTATGACTTATTTAGTATGAGTCAAATCCAAAGAAGAACCTCAACCACCCCACACTGTCTTGACTATAATTACATCTCATGACTCGTAAGGAGTCTTCACGACTTTCTGAGTGAGTCTTGGGTTCTACAATGAACTTAAGGACATAGGGTATTACAATTATCTTTGAGAATGAGTTAATAATTTTGAGTTTTGATGCTATAAAATAAGAAAGAACTCAATAAAATCCTAGTTTTCATCGCAGTGTTCTTTTGACTACCGTGGTATTGTTGGATGGTGCTTGTGTGTTATTAGTGAATGTTGGTATTATTATTGGCACTATTGGTGCTCATTGTTTATTTTATTTGTTTTTATTTTTGTTATTTGGTTTTGTTTTATTGATGTTGTTGTTGATGTTGTTCATATTATTGGTGTTAGTGGTATTAGTATTGGTATTGGTGTTGGTGGTGTTGGCATTGGTGGTGGTGTTGGTGTTGGTATTAGTTTTGGTATTAGTGTTGGTGTTGTTATTGATAGTGTTGGTGGTGCTGGTGTTGGTGGTTTTGGTATTGATGGTGTTAGAATTGGTGGTGTTGGTGTTGGTGGTTTTGGTATTGATGGTGTTGGTATTGGTGGTGTTAGTGTTGGTAATGGTGATATTGGTATTGGTGGTGTTGGTATTAGTGGTGGTGTTGGTGTTGGTATTGGTGGTAATGGTATTGGTATTTGTGGTATTGGTGGTGTTGGTATTGTTGGTGTTGGTGGTGTTGGTGATATTAGGATGTTGTATTGCCTAAAATATTACATATTTGATGGAAATAGGGAACCTGATTCAATTTCATCCAATAGATGATCTATCTATTGCAAAATATGGGTAATCTGTTGGAAGTTATCAAAACAGAACTGCTACCTATTTTAATAACTTCTAAGAGATGACCCACCTATTCCAAAAGGTGGAACATCTGTTGAAAGATATTAAAATAGGCCTTCAAATAGATTCTCCATCTATTTAAATAGGTGTATCAGCTATTGGAATAAAACAAAACAACTCTTCCAATAGATTAACCATCTGTCGCAACAGATGTATCCGCTCTTGGAAGAAAATAAACCAGTAGAAACACTGATTTAATTTCTTCCAACAGAAGTCCATCTATTACAACAGGTTGTTAATTTGTTGTAATAGATGAGTCATATGTTCCAACAGATTGGTTATCTGTTGGAATATTTTTGGTAGTATGTTTTATTTATTGAATTTTGTGTTACCTTTTTTAAAATTATGCATACATTAATTGTAATTTTTTTTGTTTTTCTATTGTTTGTAGGTAAAATATGTGTCCCAAAAGAAAAGAAAGAGAAAGTGAATCAACTTCTGATCAACAAAAAAGACTAGGGTACAGATGGACTCGGAGGAGCTTCCTGAACAATCTATTTTAGGAAAAAGTAAAGCTTAGGGAAGGTATGAAAACAAAATTGAGAAAGATGGTAAAACTAAGAAAAATAGTGTTGAGGGAGGTGGAGAAGGTTTTGTCGAAGATAGTGGGGGGAAATAAAGTGAGTAGGAAGAAGATGAAGATAAAAAAGAAGAGGAGAAAGTAGAAAGTTAGGAAGAAGATGGATCTTCCAAGGAGAACGCGAAAGATGATGATACTGCATTATCAATGGGAGGTGAATTAAGATCGAAATCCCAGCATGATCCTGTCAAAGCTATTAGTATTGATAGGTTTCAAGTTAAGATACCGATAGATAACCCTGTAGATTTAACCGATGATTTTGTAGTTAAATCTGTCATGGCGAAACATTTTGTTGATTTTTGGAATATTATGAGGAAGGAAAAACTAGAGGGTTTTTTAGGTCCAACTGCTTTGGATACTTTCTTAACCTGCCTGAAGAAAACAATGCCCACTTCCAAATGAGCATGGTATATGGTCTTCTCAAGTGCACGATCAAGTACGTGGGTAATGATAAAGATTTGAAGGAGGGGGGCAAAAAGATGAATGAAATCTGGATTAACTACTGTGGCATGCCAGTTTTTTTTATACGAAAGGGTGTGCCATAGTGACTGGATTGAGATGCCATCAACCAGAAGAACCTCTCTTTAAGGAAACACCTAACAAAAAGTCTAAGGCAAACAAGACACCCAAACTACCACCATAAAATAAAGGCAAGACATTGTCCAAGCGACCACCCACAAAAACCAATAAAAAATAGAAGGTTTAGAAAGACAGACCAAAGAAGTACAAGGAACAATTGTTCTTAGTTTGGTTTGCCCATTCTATTATACTGGCAAGAGACGTCAACAAAGTCATAGAAGATGATTTGTTGGTGCTTGCTCAAGATTTGGATAAATTTAACATTTATCCCTAGGGATATGACAGTTACAACTTGACTGTCAAATATTTATTAACAAAACTATTCACAAAGATAATCCACTTATACGGCTTTCTGTGGGCTTTCATGGTAAATTTAATCACTGTTTGTTTACTCTTGCATTAATTTATATTGAATAACTATTATGACTTTTTTTGTTTGCTTCCTGTTTATATTTTTAGGCTTGGACATTTGAAGACATTCCTCACCTTCGAAAGCAGGTGAAGGATTACCCAGATGAGGTTTCTCATCCAAGGATCCTTAGGTGGTTAGCTGAAAATACAACACAAAAATTAAGGATGTTGATCTCTTTAACCCTTCAGATGATGCAGTAAGTCTTCTTTCAATTAAAGTAATTTGACTAAAAGAAATATATTAAAACAGATGGGCCATCTGTTGCAACAGATAAAATATTTATTGCAGTTTGTCTTAATAAATTACTCATCTATGATAACTGGTGCAACAGATGGCTAATTTATTGCCACGGATGAGTCATCTTTTGTAAAAGATTACCCATTTGTTGCTTTGATTCTCTGAACTTGACTTAACATATTACTCATTTACTGCAACTTATGCAATAAATAGGTAATCTGATATAACAAATTGTTAAACTATTGCAACGGATGAATAATCTATTGTAACAGAAAGATCATATATTGCATAAGTTGTCTGTGTTAACATATTACCCAACTAACTACAAATTATTATTTGGTTTAAACGGATCTACTTTTATTTTAGGTTATGCATCCATAGATTGTACCTACTCAAAAAGAGTTGGGGATGAATTCTTTTATTACTCTAGGTCTCATTCATACAATAGCAAAACCAACGGTGGAGTTAATAAAGAAAGGATTAGATGGAGCAACAACCATAAGAAGAGTATTTAGGCAAGGTCAGCCTCATGTTGAGGCTCTTCATGACCAACCTGCTACAACATATTTGGTTGCTGCTTGTGGGGGTGTTGCTGATGGAGTTATTGATGTTGGTGGCAACCATGTTGATAAGCATATTACAGATGCTCAAGAAAAAATAAATATGTTTGAAACCAAAATTAACCTTTTAGAAGATGATGATTTTCCAGTTACCCCTTTAGTGGTCCAACTCACCCCTCTTGCAGCTCATGTTCTCTTTGCAAATGCAAAAACTGCATGGACAGACAAAATGAGCTCTTAAAAAAAATCAATGATCTGACTGATATTGTTAATGAATTAAAATCCAAGAGGGGTGTCATACAATCCAAGAAGGTGAGAGAGCCATACACTCTAACAGAGGAGGTTAGGAAGAAGAAAAAATCAATTGGATGTACACTCTTAAATAGGAAATCAAGAAAAAATGGAAATCCTCCTCTATCAAATGTTGATGAAGTTCAGGTACCGTTAAGAAAGGTGGACATATTTGTAACCATTGACACCAACATGTTGATGATTCTAATAAACCACAAGAATTCCAACAAAATCGCAATGTGCTTCATCACGAATCCGCTTTCCTTGGAAGACTTAAAGATGATGACAAATATGTATGAGTGGTATGAGGACATGGTAAGTTTTTAATTTAAATAACCTAACCTTCTAAGTTATCTTTTTTAATAGATTACCCATCTGCTGCATAAGTTGCAGTAGATTGGGTAATCTGCTAAAACAGGTTCAGAGAAGCTACATAATAGATGAGTCATCTATTGCAATAGGTGGTCCATCTGTTGCATAAGTCATAAAAGATAGATAATATATTGACAGATTCAGAGAACCTATGCAATAGATCGACCATCTGTTGTAATATATTACCATATATTGTAACTTATGGACCATATATTGCAACAAATGGGCAATTTGTTTTAACTTTCAATTCTTTTTAAGAAAATTACTAACCTCTTTAAAAATTTTCTTCTTATATAACAACATGTTGATGAAATTCTCTACCTCATGGAGGCAAGGCACCTCGCGTACAATGAAGCATCTGATCCTTGCGAAGGATAACAGACCTTAACTTCTACAACTATTTCAAGAGTAGGTACGACGTAATCTATACCAAAGCAACCACTCCCGATGGCCTAGATCTTGAGATGTTAATTTCATAGTTCAAATGGGATCAAGATATGATTGAATATGTTAGAAGGAAGAGGTCATTTCCATACGACATGAGTTGGATCGGGGCAAAGAGAATTCTTGTAGTCGTGAACCTGAAAAAAGAACATTATGTGACTCTTGAGATCCTCTTTCATAAGGGATATATTAATGCCTATGATTGTAACTTACCATGCTTTGGGGACTATGAGTTTTTACCCTTCGTATATCCAGTATTAGAGTTTCTCCCTAAATTATTGGATCAAAGAGACTTAATGAATGATGACTTGCTAAAGGAAGTGTTAACCAATGGACTTTTGAAGGTCGAAAAAAGAACCTTGACAAATATGAAACTGGTTGCACATGCAAGTCATACTCGCTTGCATACATCAAATGTTCACTAATCGTCACCGAAATCTCATTACCTAGGTCCTTTCTAAGTGAAAACACTGTGGCAAGGTGCAAGAGGTCTGGGTTGCTAAGATTCTATATGAAAATTTGAAGTCTGTATTTAAAAAAGAAGATATAAAAAAATGATGACAATTTTTATTCTAAGTTTTTAACTTAATTGTATATTGTTTAAGGAATGTCATTTTTTTATTTTTTATGATTGATGACAATTGTATGGTTTTATTAAATTTGCAAACTTATGAATTAGTACAAAAAATAATGCAACAGATGATAGATCTGTTCCAACAGATGTCATATCTGTTGTAAATTATCAAACAGGTCTTCCTACATGTATGAATTATTCCAACAGATACACTATCAATTTCAATAGATAGTTCATCTATTGCAATAGTAATATTGTTTTAATTTGTTCCAATAGATGAACCATCTATTGCAATAGATAGTCCATCTTTTGGAACAATTTAAATCTGTAGGAAGACCTGTTTGATAATTTTCAATAGATGTGACGTCTGTTGTAATGGATTGATTGTCTATTGTAATATTTTAATCTATTATTCTATTTTAATTAATAAGTTCAAATCTAAGGATAAAATAAAATTCATGACAAAATAAAATAAATCAAAGCCTTCACAAATTATATTAAATTAAATAAATCAACAAATAAATGAAATGTAAAAAATTGTTATGGGTATAGATGATAGATTTTTATAATAGCCAGCAATCCCTAAGGAAAGGTTATTTCTTTGACAGTCTCAAGCTATAAAGATCTACTTAATATTGACAAGTTGTTCTCCATCCGTGCTATGAAATTCGGCTTTGGTCATCGTGGATCTTTAATATCACTTGCGTACGGTTTCTGAGCCTTCATTTCTCCATATTTACATAAAAGAGTAGCATATCTTTTATGGAGTAATCCGACATCAAGTCCATCATTTGGAACTTGTAATCCATCAGTCAAATAATCGGCATAAGCGGCAACAAAAAGACTGTGATTGCTGCATTTGTAAAAATCAGATAATCCATATCTTGCAATTAATGTAAGAGTTGTGAAATTTATGATATTAAACTAAATCATGACACTTACATGCTATCACTCGATTTTTGAGAAATTCCTTCAACATATTCTACATCAAATGAATTACCTATTTTATCCCGGTATGCTTCAATCGTCGATCAATCAGTGTAAATCTTTTGGTCCAAAAAGTCACTTATATCAAGGTAAGTAGATAATATTTTGGCCAGCTTTTGTATCTCAGACGATGACCCAGAACGTGTCATTCACGATATTGAGTCATAAACTCGGATGTGCCTCTCTTTTAGAAAAACGACAACCAACACCCAATGGAACTCATTACCATAATTGCTTGGGATGTATACTTCGTTGACCAAGTAATAAGGTAAGCCAACTGGAATGCTAAAACCTTTGATGATATTGATTAAATATACCTTATTTCAGAGAACTTTTAACTATTGTTGACAAAGATCGTAGGCCTTATTGATGTAAACTTTGAACAAACAGTTGCCTATCATGTATCTATATTGTTGTTGTGTTTGAAAGTTGGCCTTTTTTGGAGGTAGTAAAAAATGAATCAATGTGCTGCATATTTTAGATTACGTGATAATAAAATTAATAAACTGACACAATTAAATGTAGTGTTAATAGTAAGATATATATTTGGCATTTAAACCTTATCATACCAGCAAGTTTGGGGCTGTAACATCAAATAGAACCAATTCTTCATTCTGGAACGTGTAACAACAAAGTCAAACATATCAAAATCAAGACTCGATTGGTTCACTTTGTAGTGTTCGTCTTTTCTACTTGATTTATATGTGATACTGTCATATTTTTACAACAATAACTATATAAATCAATATTTTTAAAAATAATTTGTGTACCTGTTGGCATGAAGCTTCTTTAACAGCCCATCGACAATCCATTCGGAATAGTCGTTGATCAACTTTGTTAGTTTTTTAAGATCCCCATTTGAGATATTGAACCCTTCAAATGGATAATTCTTCCGTTCTTCTGGACTGAAAGGCTTCACTTTTTCTTCTTTTTTTGGAAGCAGTTGATGGATTATCAATTGTGGTATGCTGTTCAACAGTAGCTTCTACTGTGACATCCACCTGAAAAGCCAGAATTATCAGTGCTAATCACAGAGATATTAAAAATGGAAAAAGATAACTCATCAGTTGGAGGAAATCAAATAGGTCTTCCTACTGTTTTAATTTATCCCAATAGATTACCCATCATTTGTAACATATAGGTCATCTGTTAGGAGAAATTAAAATAGGAGAAAGCCCTGAATGAAAATTTCCAACAGATGACCCATCTATTGAAATAGAGGACTCATCTTTTGGAACAAACTAAAACAGTAGGAAAGTTTTGATGTAATTTATCCCAACAGATTACCCATATATTGCAACATATAGGTCATCTATTGGGACAACTTAAAACAATTGGAAACCTATTTGATTTCCTCCAACATATGAGACATACATTACAACATATAATGCATCTGATGCAACAGGTTAGTCATTTATTGCAACAGATATCTATATCTATTTGATAATTTTCAGTAGATGTGTCATCTGTTGAAATAGATGTGTAGTCTATTTATTTGTTAGAACAGACGATAAATATTCAACTTCTTCATCTCATTCTGCTCTCCTGTAGCCTTTGTACATTGCTAAAAAATTCAATACAAAGATAGAGGAGTCACAATTTTATTTATTTCGATGCTTTATATTGCCTTGAAAATTTCTTTCCTTCTCTTCTTAGCCGCATTAATCTCTAATGGAGCGTATGGATATGAAATCTTCTTTGATGGAATGACACCTCTCTTAGATGTCAATTCCTTTACAAAAGCAGTTAATGCATTAATCACTAGATCATGTTTAACCTTGCAGTTTTGACATTTGCGTGCAGAACATTCGCTAGGAAGGGCAAAATCTGTAAAACCAGTATGATCATAATCATAATGATTTGTTGTTTCAAAAACTACAAGAGGAGCATCATTATCCCCCATAATAGCACTACTACCACTACTAACAACTTTATCACCACTAACAACATCAACAACAGCAAGCCCAGCTTCCAAAATTATTTTTTTTGTGATGCCTATTGCTCCAAACAATTCCTTTTTATTCTATCAATGACCTATGGGTTAGATAAAGTTTGCACAGATTGTAAATTAAGAAAAATGGCATATTCAACTCTCGATTGGTCAGAACAAGCAACGGATGCACAATCTAAAATAAATCAGTACATATATTAGAATAATGATTAAATTATTTTTAAAAAGTATTAATTAAAATAAAAACTTAATTAGAATTACTGCTTCCTTCGAGGGGTTGAAGAGATCACGAAATTTTATTTTTTTTATCAGTTTTGGCTGACAACCATCTCAGGATTCTTGGACATGAAACTTTTTCTTGGTAGTTCACTTGTTGTCTCAAATAAGGAATGACTTTAAATACCTAAGCCTATAGAATAATGCTAATAAATCAAAAATATTATTCAATAAAAAATAAATAAATTATAATAAAATAAATCTTTATCATGAGAGCCCATAAAAATCATATAAGTTGACTGTCTTTGGCGTTAACGGAGTCAACAAATATTTGACTGTAATTTTAAAGCTTTCATAACTGCAATAACTGTTAAATGCCTCAAGATCCTCGGAGAACTTTATTAAATCAAGTGATATGTTGCTGTTAACGTCTCTCACCTAAAGAATATTATGTACAAACAAAACCAAACATAATGATTTTTTGTGCTTCTTTGAAAGTCTTTTACCTTTCAACGCTTCTATGAAATTTTTATTTTTAAAGCTTGGACCAACAAGTCATCACCATCACTTGACTTGCCTTTGTCTTTTTTTGATGTGTGGGGTGATTTTTTTGGGTTAGAATAGGTATAGGTTGAGAAGGAGGATAACATTTTAGCCTAGTAACTATCACAAACTTCTTCCAACCAAAAAAAATAGGCATGCCACAGTAATTTATCCACACTTCATCCATCTTATATTTATTTTCATACATAAACCTACGCTTGAGAAGATCATGTACCATGGTCATTTGGAGATGAGTATTGTTGTCCTCTGGCAAATCAAGATATTGCCTAAAGCAGCTATCCTTGAAATAAGCATCTAATTTTTGGTCTCGAAATATTTTTCTGATGGTATCAAATGATTTTTCCATGGCTGACTTAACCACGAAATCACCAGTTAAATCTGTGGCACCATTGCACTGCATTCTCATAGGATAACTATCAATGCTGAAAGTTTTGACCAACTCTTCAGTAGAAGGGCTATTAGCATTTGGATCAACTCTTTTGAAACATTCCTCATCCGCATGTTCATTATCTCCTGCTTATGATTGAGATAGCTGCTTCACTTGTTTCATTACTTGGACTTGATTTGGCTTCTTTTCTTTTAGGAGCCATATTATATAAAAATAATGGAAAAATATAAAAGATTATAATTGATTAATGGATCGTTAAAAAAAGGATAACAGTAAATCTTACAAGTCCAACATAGTAAAATAACAGTTCCAACTTATCACTCATCTATTGCAACAAGTGAGTTATATGTAGCAACATATAACTAACCTGTTACAACAGATGAGTAATCTGTTGGAAACAATAAAACAGTTGCAATACTATTGTATTTTCTTCCAACAGATCACTCATCTGTTGAAACAGATGACAAATTTATGCAACAGATCATTCATCTATTATAATATATGAGTGATCTGTTGGAACTATTATCAACTGTCAATATTATCTAGATTTCTTCCAATAGAAGGGTCATCTATCGCAATAGATGAATAATCTGTTGGAAGAAATAAAAGTCTTGGACATGCCATCCCATTGGAATAGTTGATAGGATTTTATCCAAAAGATGGTTCATCTATTGTACAAAAAATAAACCAGTAGTAAGATTTTGTTCAATAGAACAACAACAATATCACCATTCAATATCAAATACACTATTTTTTCTAAGAACAACAACAAATTAATCCAGCAACACCAACACACACAATACACACATAAAAAACATCAATAGCGACCAAAAACACCAACATTGTCGTTTTGTTTGTACAAACACAAATAACAAAAACCACAAAAATCAAACTTTAAAAAACACAACAAACACCAACAAATCGAATCAACATCTCTATAACGAGAACTACAATAACAATAAAAAATCATATTTCACTCTAAAAAGAGAAGAAGAAATACCAGAAATTAGGGTTTTCTTCAGTCCCCATTTCAAATTTAATCAACAAATATTGAAATTGTTAACCAATACTAAAAGAGAAGTTGACTCAAGTTCCTATTTTTCTTCATAACTAAAAAACCATAATTTTTTACATGTGAAAGAAGAAAAGGGACGATGAAGAACTTGACATTGTTGTCGTCGGAGAGCAATATTGTCACATCGATTGACGGTTGAAAGTCAAAAAGAAACTCGAAGCTCAACTATTTGCCGTCAGAGGTTGAAGTCGAGGGGATTGAAAGGAGAAATTTACAGAACTGTTGACTGAGAGAAGTTTGAGAGAAACTTTCGAGAGAGAGGGGAGAGAAGAGAGACAGTTGATTTAGAGAGGAGGGGGTGTGGGTTAATTTCTATTTTTAAAAAGATTAAAAAGTTTTAAAAATATTAATCAAGTCCGCAATTAACTTAATCAAGTTTTTTAATTGTGTTTGACCCTTTAAGTTGGTCAGTGTCGCCAATACCACATTCAAGACTTAAAAGACACCTTTCCTTCAATTTTCTCAAAAGAACCGGTTACTAATTGTTGGCTGAATTTTGCTCCAAATCGGAAAAAATATGGGATAACTACATAACTTAGCAAACATAGACTCCTAATTACCCTATTTAGCCTAAGTTTCAATTAATTACAATTCATAGTCTCCTCTTGCCTATTAATTATCCGTAATTACAATTCATAGCCCATCTCATATATTTTCTCATTTTCTCTATTTTCTATTACTATCATTTTTCCTTTTTCAGTTTTTTGTTTTTCTTTTTTTTGTTTTTTCTTTCTTTTTTCTTTTTTTTCACTTTTTTCTTTTTTCCATTTTGTCTTTTTTCCTTTTTCTTTTTTCTCCTTCTTTTTTTCTTTTTTTTTTTTGTTTTTTCTCTATTTTATATTACTCACCTTCTTCTTCTTCATTTTTTTATTTTTTCTCCTTCGTTTCTCTCAATTTTTCTCCTTCTTTTTTTTTTTCTTTTTATTTTTTCTCCTTCTTTTCATTTGTGCGAACTAGCAAACATAAAGACAAGTGAGAACTATAAAATACAAATACAAATGCAAATTATAACATACAAATACAAGTTCAAACTATAAAATATAAATAAAATGCGAACTATAACACACACAAATACAATGTGAACTATCGTTTGTATTTTTTAATTATTGAAAAGGAACGGTTGATTTTCTTTCTATGAATACTTATTTGTATTTATTGATACGAGTTGTATTTATTGATACAAATAAATACAATTCAATTTTTACAAATGCAATATATACAAATACATATTGTATTTGTATTTGTAAAATCATTTTTTTGTAATTGTGTTTGTATCAAGTGGTATTTGTTTATTTACAAATACGAATGATAATTTTGACATACAAATACAAAGCGGTACATTTGTATCAAATGATACATTACATATCTATATATTTTAAAATCAATAAAATACAATTAATGCATTTACTTGTTTGTATACAAATACAAATGATAAACTGTACATAATCATGGCTAAATATAATATACAATCAACTTAAAAATAAAAAATAATTCTTTAAAAATAAAAAGG
>NW_025820315.1:1214077-1230578 GCF_002878395.1 Capsicum annuum
AATACAAATATAATCTAAATATACAAACATAATAAAACCACAATACAAATATAATTCAATATAATATACAATCAATTATAAAATACAAATACAAAATAGTTCTTTAAAAATACAAGTGCGAATTATATAAAATATAAATGATTGTGCGAACTAACAAATACAAATATAAGTGCAAACTATAAAATACAAATATATATGTGAACTAAAAAATATAACTACAAGCGCGAACTTTAAAATACAGTTGTATCAATGAATACAAAAATATAAATGATGGTGTGACTACAAATATTTAAATTAGCATTCATGACTTGTGTTCGAATAGTCATATTTTTCGAAAATAAAAAAAATATAAAATAGAACAAAAAAAATGATAAAGAAAATAAGTACAAAAAAACAAAAAAATCAAAAAGAAAGAAAAGAAGAAAGAGAAATAGAAGTTAGAGATAGAAGAGAGAAAAAAATTAAAAAAAACCATAAAAATAAAAATAGGAAAAAATAGAAAAAAAAGAAAAGAAAAAACGAGGAAAACACGAAAAAGAAAAAATATAAAAAAATGAAAAAGAAAAAAGTGGTAGTGTTTTGGCATGACTAATTATGTAGTGTATTTATATTTTTTATGAATACAAACCACCGAGTAAAAGTGAATACAACGGTTGTGAATCGAATACAGCGGCTAAATAGGTATTGTATTTATATTTTATGTGAATACAGACTATTGATAAAATTAAATACAACGGGCGTAAATTGAATACAATGACTATAAATGGTAATTATGTAAAATATGGCTATAGAAGGTGAGTTTTCCGGTAAAGTGTAGCTATTTCTGAAAGATTCTCAAAAAAATATTTAGGTAACAGAATTCCTAATTTTAGCTAAAATACTAATTTTATCCTTTTTAATTTATGAATCTTATACTTCTATAAAAAAAAAAAAAAAAACATTATAATTTCAGATTCTTCTTCACCATCATTATTCAGTTTTTTTTTTTGCAATTTGTTTTTGGTCTCGGCTTTGTCCATGCCATGTTCATAATCAATATTGTTGATTCGATTTTCAGATTGTGCATGATCCTGTAAATTTATATCACATGGAAGAAGATCTTCATTGTCCTCAATGATGTCGAACTCACTTATGTTGTCGTTGTGCATGATGTCGAACTCACTGTTTATGTTGTCGTTGTGCATGATAATTCTATAGATTTTCCATTCAAGCAGATCTAATTGATTTTTCCATTTGGTTGGTTGGTCATGATGCATATTCACTTTCGATTCGTCTCTTTTTATGGCCGACAGTGCTGTTTTCAGTGGCGGAGCTAAGATTTTTATTAAAGGATTTAAAAGTGTACACACGAACTAATCGAAGTGGGTTTAACATCTATTATATATATGAAAAATAATTTTAACCATATTTAGATAGTGAAATTTTTTGTCGAAAAAGGTTCGAATGAACCCATCGATATATGCTAGTTCCGCCCCTAACTGCTACCTTTCTCCTTATTCAGCTGAACATATGGGTGATCAACATACTGATCTTGACTTTTCCTCGCTTAGGTTTTGGTTAGGTTATTACATTTAACATTCTTTATTATCATATAGTGCAGTAAAGATCATCACCTGTAAATATTTCTATTGCATGTGTATTGTCTAATAGACTTTGAATTTATTTTTATTTATTTGGCACGTAGCTTGAAATAGACTTGAACTTCTTAGTTGCATTATATGGTTATATCATCTTCTTCTATTAGATGTATGTTCACTTGATAGAGATTTTCTTCTTATAAATCTATGCTGAGAGGCCTGCTAGGCCAACTGGAAAAGCAGCATAGGCCTTGATGCCCCGATTGTGTTTGAGAAGATTTCCATGTCTATTTGTTAAAATGACAAGAAAAAAATTGTTTAATAGGAGAATAAGAAGGAAATTTCTTAAATACCTCATATTTATGGATCTTTTTTTATTATAAAAAAATCATATTTAGGTAATTCTTGAATGGAGAAAAATATTTTGGACTTCTATAAATTGAAATCATTCCTCATCCACATTATTCTCTCAATACTTATTATTTTTCAATTTACTTATATCAATCACATATACGTCAATTGACCATATTAATTTAGTGTATTATGTTTTTTTAAAATAAATTTTTTCTTTATTAGCTTCCGTAGTACGCCCTGTTGTCTCATCCCCAACAACATTTTTCATAATTTGAATTCAATTGTATTCCAAGAGTACATCAAGAACTTGGTAGAGTTGAGTTGACAAATTCATTCGCAAAATAATATATTATGTAATTTAATTTTATTCTTGATAAGAAATATTCAATTTTTATATATTTAGGAAACCATAATGTGCTAGAAACCATAATGTGCTAATAATTAGCAAATATCATTATGGAGAATATATAATATGAAACATTTTGCTAAATGCGACATAAAAATTAAGTAGGAAATTTATGCTTATTAGTTTAGACAAATGTTTGTGACTAGTAACTTAACTTTACAATAAGTAATTTTCAAATATTTAAGTTTCATAAAAAATGTTAGAATTATTATTCTTAATGTAATTTATGTCACCCTGAGACATAACAAGAGTAATAAGCTCTTTCAAAGTTTCAGAATTTTCCTTCATTGTAATAGATCAAGGGAGAAGTGTTAAAATGCTCATTCTTATTCAAGCCAATTATTAATGTTAAAGTTTCTCCAGAAAATATTGTGAGGAAATAAAACCAAGTAATCATTTTAATCAAATCAGACTTACTTTTTAAAAGTTTTTATTGAAATGATAATCATTCGTCGTCTGGATTAACTTTAAATAATATTTGTTCTGAAATTTAAATGGAACTTGCATATAATGTTTGGAATTGATCTTTGTTACTTGCAAGAATTTAGATATAGAAAATTATACGTGTCATTCCATATAAACGTCTCCATTCAAAAAGTGTATTTTTCTAATAGAACTTCATTATCTTATGAGGAATTTTCTTAATTTAACTAAGATCAAGTTTTTTATTTTTAAGATCATGCACTTTTCGTTTAATTTAAATAAATTATTTAATATAATCATATTTTTTTACATTGTCTATTCATTTATATAGGCACACGCCAAAGCGCGTATGCTACACTAACTATTATAAATTATGTCACTATTTGAAAAATGAATTAGAAATAATTGATACTTGGTAATAAAGGTAAAACAGATAGGAAATGTCAAATTATCTCTTGATTTTTTCAAATTAGACAAGTAAAAACAGATATTTATTCTTAATATAATACACAAATAAAAATAGACGAAGGAAATATGTTCTTCTTTTCTTTTCAGAATTTGTTCATTCTCAAATAAAAAGGAGGTAGAAAGGTGTATTCATTCTCAAATGAAGAAGAGGCCGACTCCATTTTCTTTCTTCAATTTATTTCATTTTATCCTAAAAGATTGATTAAAGGTTGACTAAGATGGGTTGTTGTCTATATAAAAATAATTCAAAGTTTTAGGTTAAAATTTTAAAATAGCCAAGATTTCCTCCTCCTCCTTTCTTCTTCTTTGTTGAACCAATCCTTGAAGTTTTGAAAGTGGTTAGAAAATACAAACCTGACCTTTATATTGTTTCGAAGCGAGTATTAGTGGAAACAACATATGGAGATTGAAGAAATAAAACTTGAGACCGTTTAGAGTTAATTTGAACTAAATTGGATTACTTTTAAATCAAAATAGGTCTTATAACTTTTTAAACATCCCCCAAAAATGTTCAAACATCTTTATCAAGTTGTTTCAAACATATTCTTTTTCATTCATTATCATTGTAACATCTCGTACCCTCGGGAAATGGTTTGAACTGTTTCACGTATGAAATTAGATTCAAACCCGAAAAATTTGATTGCGTCTAGCTGTAAAGGATAAATTACAAGTGTGGTGCGTTGAAGGTGAATTAAGGTCATAAGAGAACTCTAGCACAAAGATAAGTTGAAAGCTTATCTATTGATTAAGTCTTCAAATAAATTCATATAAGGGTCAACACTTCAAACAAGCCTATATCCTAGAATATGAAGAGTTATGTGGCCCATTACCTATCAAATTAAAAGTTCATAAGCCTCTAGTTTTCAATGCATCCAACCACTCAATAATCCTACTTTTGAGTAGGAAGTTATAATCGTTTTACTAAAAGATAGCAGTAACACATCCAACCACTCAATAATCTTACTTTTGAGTAAAAACCTACAATTGTTTTACTAAAAGATAGTAGAGCAGCTATGCAGGGTTACTGTAGAAAAGTCCTGTAGCGGCTCTCCCGGGGATTTTTTTCTAAAATAAATTATGGGCGTCTGGCCCTTTTTATTAATAAGCAAATACAGAAATTAGTCTGTCCCTAAAATAGCCTAAGTTGAAAAAATGCAAAACGAAAAAAATGATCCAAACCCCGCTCAAAAGTGGTCCGTTTGGCAACTATAATTTCGACCCCGCAAAAAATAGGGTTTCCCATTTTTATATCCTTTGGTCTCTCTCCCGCTCTCCTGAAAAGACTTCGACTGAGGACTCTCCTGCTTTGGGTGATCAACCTCCTTCATCGTTTGTTGGAATGTCTTCCTCTTCTTCTCAGCTTGTAGGAGTAGTGAACCATTCTTTCTCCTTTTATTTTCCTTTATTATTAATATCCACCTCATTTCTTTGCTTCTGTTTAGGTGCATGTGTAATATAGTGGAGGTCTCTAAGAGTTTTGATGGAACTCGATAGAGGATTAGAACCTAGTGTTCAAGCTCCATAGCTTGTTGTAAATTCACCTTCTTCCTCACTCCTTACTCCAGATCTACGTTTTTGTGATGTGAAGCAGACCAAGAGAAAACCAATTCACTCCTACTCTCCTTCCTTTTATGCTGTTAGATGGATGCTTGCTATGAATAGTAGATCTGATTCCCATATCCTCACTTTTTGTTGGTTGTCTAGCTTAGGCTAGGTAGTAATCTCGTAGTTATTTTGCTCATAAAGTGGCCAGATATTGAAATGTAAATATAATAGCTATGAGACCTTGTTTTTCTTAGTTTCTGTTTAAACATGGTTGGTTTGTATGTTGACTGATCTTCTTTGTCTTAATTCTGATTGCTGGAATCTGCATTTTGTCCATGTTTAGAATCCCTTTCCCCATGCTTGGTAGTTCTCCGAAAGAATGATATTGTTGCATCTCTGAATGATTGAATGTTGGTCAGCTAATTGATTCTTTTCCCTTTATGTGTGCTTTTATTTGAATATTAAAGTTTCTCAGTAGCTCTAAAATTTCCTCCATCTTCTTAATTAAGTCCCACGAAATCTTCTATTCTCTCAACATCATATTCTTAATAACTAACGAGTCAGTCTCAAGAATGATGTTATTCAAGGGTTGTTGTTTACAATACTGTAAGACCTTCCAAATTATTGTTACTTCTGCTTCCTATGTTTGTCTTGAACTCTATGACTTATGCCTCTGCATATATCAGGTCTCCATTGCTATTTTGTACACAAAATCTATAGGATCCTTGACCTGAAATACCTTTACTTGCTCCATCTGTGTTATCCTTCTTCTGGCCTTATCTATTTTACTATGTGATAGTAAAGAGCTGGCTTGTATTTTTGTAACATATCAAACATTATTTTCCATTGTGTAGGAATGTTTCTCAGCCAAGGATACATCAACTTAATAAGATGAAACACTAATCTCTGGCATTGATTGTATAGTTGGCTGAAAGACACTTCTTTGTCATGTCTCCCTACATTCATCCTCTTCCATAACTGCTATGATATAATTGCTAGCACAACTTTCATAATATGCTATAGTTTAGGATTTTCCCTATAGTCTCACCATGTATAAGTGATACCTACAAATGAAGCAAACTACTTCCATAGCCTTTGGGGTATGAATGATATTAGTAATAAATGTGTCATTGTCTCCACCTCGAGATTTTCACAACAGTAGCATCTGGAAAGTATTTGCATCTTGATTCTTCTAAGATTGTCATCTGTTGCAATCCTTCAATTCCAAGCCCTCCATAAGAAAAATGAAATTTTAAAAGGCATTTTTTAACTAGATGTTTTTGCTCCATTCCACGTCTTTCTTCTTATGCCTCAAATATTGATTGTCATAATTCGAGCCGAGGCCCCCAATACGACGGGCATTTCGAACTACAAAAGCTTGAGAGAATCCCTTAACATATTATCAAAAGCATAATTCATATAAATTGCGAAAAATATATGGAAATTCAAGGAAGTCTAAGTAACAAACTTTACCACACCATCATAACAAAATATTTGTCTAATCTAGTCTATGAAGCCTCTACAAATGATCAACTATCTAGACCGAAATAAGACCCTGATCTAGTCCATAAAACTAAAGGAAACTAAATATCTAAATAAAATACCTTTCGAAGGATGGATGACTCACCAACTCTGACGCTTCAGTAGATTCTACTGCTAAGCTGGACAATGAGATTGAGCCTCTGAACCTATATTATGAGACAATATAGCCGCCCAAGGACGATCAATACTTAAAATGCATTGGCATGTAGAACGATCAGATAAAATAAAATTTAAATAGAAATAACAGTGAAAACGCTATACAAAACATAATATGGGGTCGCAAAATATCATAATAACATGTAGACATAGTTGTCAGTTCAAAATCTGACTTCTGAGACTAAATTTTGAATTTTATAATTTTGAGCTAGGTGGCGTACCCGACATAGTATAAAAAACCCCACGGGCTATGTAGGGTCCGACATTAACTCATCGGTCAATCCCCCAATTCGTGTTTGCCGCAAGGATTGGAATATCCGAGTTTGCTATACAAAGAATGAAGCAAGTATACAATGATCATCCATATTTTAGGACAAGATCAATCCCGCATCGGTAAAACATGATTTCGAACAATGGGTCTTTCGGACCTATGCCTTCTCAGCTAGTCACCTAACTCATTTTAAGCCCATATTTTACCCTTTTAGAACATGAACCTTTCTTAAACTTAGTCTGTAGCTGATTTCGTATCGTTATATCAAGACTTGCAAGTCTCATAAGCCATATTTCATATTTTGTTTAATCTCTTGCATGTTGTGAATCATTGAACACTATAAGGTATTTCAAAGATCAAATAGTAAATCTCTTTAAATCAACATTATGGTTTAGGTAACAACATTTCTCATTAATAAACCTTGTAAAAATTTTAGGAGAAAACTCACCCCTCTTAAGTTGGACTTAAATAACCACCATAGAAAGAAAGAGTAACATTAATATGAGTAATACTCTTGAAAAAACATTCACATGAATAATTATGTAAAGGAACCCCCCCACCCCACACACACACACACATATATATATACACACTTAACAAAAATGCATACTTGAGGCATAAGTGCGAATATGAAATCATGCTATTATAATTAAATAAAATCCCATAATTTAAACATTGAAAAGAGTTTAAGAGAATATAAATTTAAAACCCCAGATATTTTAGGTTGTCCTACATACCTTTGATAGAGAGAAATTAAACGACCTCTTCTACATACCTTGCTAGTTTGTTGACTTAGATAGGGAGAAGAGAATGTTCTGATGTTGATTTAGGGTCAATCCCATTTGGAAAAAACATAATAGAATACTAGGGTATGGTTTTTAAGTGTGTAAGAACCAAAATATCCCCATGGATACTTAACAAATTTGGAAAACTGTTGGCAAACAACGGAGGAGAGGGGGAAGGAGGGGTGCGGCGCAACCCCCATCCTACGACAGAGGCCCTACGACGCGAATCGTATCGTGAGTTGGCCTTCCTGTGGTACCGGGCCCTCTTTATGGTTGAGGCGATGATCTCTCATGCTGGACCTTGCAGCGCAGGGTCATCGCGCGAGATCTCCCTCGCGACGTACGACTTATTTTCTTATCTAAAAATGCCCCCGACCCATCCGAACCCATTGTAAAGTGGTTTATGCTTGATCTAGGGGTCACATGGACTCGTCTTAGCTCTATTCACATGTGGAAATGCTCGGGGTGTTACCTTTTGATTTCTTTACAACACTTTGACCGAAGCTATCTCCTTGCTTTTCAACTTCCAAACTTGTCTTTCAAAATTGATATGGGCACCTCTTCGTACAATAAAGAGTCTTTCACTTCAATATCCTCTATAGGAATGGCAGGAGAATGATCTCCCATGCATTTCTTAAGTATACACAGATAGAAGACAGGATGGAATGAAGCAAAGTTTGTGGCCAAATTTAACCATATGCAACACTACCAATCTTTCTCGCAATCTGATATGGACCTATGTAATGAGAACTGAGTTTTTCTTTTTTCCCGAACCTCATAACCCTTTTTATAGGGGAGACTTTCAAAAATGGCCAATCATCAAACTTAAGCTCTAACTCTCTCCATCTCACATCAACATATGATTTTTGGATGCTTTGGCAGTCTTAAGCCTTTCCCTAATAACATTAACTTTTTCCATCACTTGAGGTACAAATTAGGTCCGAACAATCAAGTTTCTCCTACCCTATTCCACCCAATCGACAACCTACACCTTCTACCATAAATATCCTCAAAAAAGCTATTTGGACGCTTGAATGATAACTGTTGTTATGGGCAAACTCTATAAGTGGCAAATGATCTACCCAACTACGTTTAAAGTCAATCACATAGGCCCTTAGCATATTTTTTAAATTCTGAATAGTATGTTCTACTTTTCCATCCATTTGTTAGTGGAACATGGTGCTAAGGTTCACCTGGGTACCCAAATCTCTCTGAAAAGATCATCAAAATTGTAAGAAAAACTACGTACCTCGATTGGATATAATGGACACTGGGGTTCCCTTCAATCTAACTATCTCTTAAATGTAAATTTCACGTAATCCTCACCCGAATAATTAGTCCTCACGGGTATAATGTGAGCGAACTTGGTCATTCTATCAATAATGACCCAGATGGAATCATATTAGTCTTGGGATTATAGAGACCAGTAACAAAATCTATATTAATCATTTCCCACTTCCACATGAGTAAAGCTATACATTAGGAGGTACCACCCTGCCTCAAGTGTTCAACCTTAACTTACTGACTATCTAAACACTTAGCTACACAATTAATGATATCTCTCTTAATGTTATTCCACCAATATATCTCATTTAGGTCATGATACATTTTAGTTGAACCGGGATGAATGACATACCTGGAAACATAAGCTTCAGTCAATATTATTTCTTGTAACCTTCCTTGATACCTTAATATACCATCTCCCCTGGTTTCAAAAGCTATAATCTTTTGGTGGCCAACATCCTTTTTGATTTGCATCAAAATGGTGTCATTAACTTGTTTCTTCTTAACTTTGACACATAAGGATAATTTAGCCACCTTTTGAACAATCAAACCTCTATCCTCGAATTCTAGGAGTCGAATACCAAAATTAGCAAGTCGGTGAATATCCTTAAACAGATTTCTCTTCTCCTCCCCAACATGGAAAGAATGCCCATAAACAACCTGCTAAGAGCATCAACAACCACATTACCTTTACCTGGGTGATAGTGTGGCTCATTTCATAATATTTTATCAACTCAAGCCACCACCTTTGTTTGAGATTCAGCTCTTTATGAGTGAATACATACTGCAAGCTCTTATGATAGGTGAAAATGTCAACGTGCACTCCATAAAGATAATAATGTCAAATTTAAGTACAAATACTACAACCGCTAATTCCAGATCGTGAGTAGGGTAATTCTTTTCATGGACCTGGAGTTGTCTAGAAACATAAGCTACTATTTTATCATGTTGCATGAGTACAGAACCAATTCCCTCCCCGAACACATCAAAATACACAACAAACCTCTCAGTACCTTCAGAAAGTATCAAGACCAGTGGAATAGTCAACTTATCTTTTAACCTCACTGTCACAACTCGAGCCGAGGCCCTGTCCGCGACGGGCATCCCAAACTACGAAGAGCTGAGAGATCCCTTACACGTACTATCATAAGCATAATTAATATAAAACAGAAGTGCAGAAGATATAATGACATTCATGGGGAACTCATAATCAAACTGTGTCAACAAGTTTTGATAATACAATACTCTAATCTCATCTATGAAGCCTCTAGTGAATACTATCTGTCTAGGCCGAGACAAGTCCCCCAACTGAACCATAAACTAAATGAAACCAACATATAAATAAATACTTTCTGAATGATGGATGGCTCACCAACTCTATCATTATCCCAAATGTTCCACTGATGTGATGGACCATAGAACAGAGCCCCAGAACCTGTACTATAAGAGGGTAAATACTTGAAAAGTATTGGTATGCAGAACTAACCAAAAATAACATATATTTGATGTAAAATAAATGAGATCATTGTGAAAACAATTTAGCCTTCTATATATATATATATATATATATATATAAATATATATATTATAAAGAGCTTCAATTCATTCTTGTAAAACATTGACTCAACTTTTTTTCTTTAGTTCTGAGCTAGATGGTACACCCTAAAAACATGATTACCCATGGGCTATATGGGTCCGCCATTAACTTGTCGGCCAAGCCCCTAATCTAAATTTTCTGCAAGGATTGGAGTATCATAAAAAAGTATGCCCAACTTGCTGACATACCCTGTTATCCCACTTGCCAAATAACATATCATAAAACCTGTATCGACAAAATACAATTTTGGGCTATGAGTTATCCGAACTCTTGCCTTCTTCGGGTAACCATTTATCTCTCTTTAAGCCTAATTTTATTCCTTTAAATTCATGCTCAAAATATTCATTTCTTTCATTCCCTAATTGGGATCGTCATACCAAGACTTGCAAGCCATATCATGTTTATAACCTTTTTATTCAAAAGCATGTTAATGACCACCAAAAGATTTAACATCAAATGAGAGTTCTTATTTCAAATAGAATATGAAACTTATGCAAAACACTCTCTCTTTTCAAGACTTTAACATATGGTGGACAATTCTTTCATAAATTGCATGCAATCCTTCCATTTAACACAAAAGGGCATTTATCAATAAACAACCCCTCTTTGAAAACATTTAAAAATGACAATGCATATTTGATAAAGTGGCATTTAAAACTCATGTTTATCATCATTCGTTAAACAACACCAACAATAATCAATAAACATATCTCATGATCGAAAAAAAAGAGTTTATAATTCATGCTCTCAAATTCACTTCAAAATCCATAACACATGCACATATTTCGTGTTTATTAAGAACCCACAATAATTGTTAAATTAAAGATTCCTATCATAAAACGGGGTTCGTATTTTAAGCTCTTCAAACACTTCAAAACCCGTAACGTATGCACATAAATAGAATCTCCATTTTATAGAAAATCCCCCATAGTAAATATATAATTTCATCATAAAAATGGGGATTCATAATTCATGTTCTTCAAATGTTTTACAAAACCCATTTTGCACATAAATATACACTTTAAAGCTTGTTTAAAACATTTAAACTTACGCCCATGAGAGTTATGATAGTCCCACATACCTTGATAAGAATGATAACGTAGGATAATTTGACCCTTGGAGATTAAAATCCTCAAACCCTAGGTAGTTTCTCCTCTCTTACTTATGCAGTGATATTTAGGGATTTACAGAAGTGATATAACATTTTTAAAATCCTTTATTCATCCAAAAATGATTGGGAATGGTTTTAGGGATATGAAAAGACCTCAATTCCATTATAATAAATCAAAATGAAGCATTTTATGACGCACGGAAGGGGATTCATGATGCGGACCCATAGAGAACCTCAAGGTTTGAAGTGCAGACCAAAAGCAAACTCAAGGTTTGTGGCGTGGACCCAACGCGGACTTGAGGCAATGTCTCACTAAAACACTCATAACTTTTGATTTAGAACTCGGATTGACGAACGGTCAGTTATGTTAGAAAGATGACTCGAAGGTCTTTAATTTGATATATAATAGGTAACATAACTCCTTATATTATAGGAGTAATGATCGTTGGAAGTTGACCTAAGAAAAATCATACTCCAAAATTCAATGGATAGGAAAGCGCTTAACTTAACTTTTAACTAGGTGATATTTAAGACTTCAATCCATATCCGAAGATGTTCCCACCCTAGAGAATCATTATTCACACTTATTTATAAGTATAAACCATTATGTTCAGGTTTGTATACGTAGGAAAGATGGTTCAGACCTTAGCCCAAAAAAGCGAGGTGTTACACTCACAAAACTACTTTTGCAAGCCTCGGAGCATAATAATTTCACCTTCTTTTGAGTTAACATAGAAAGTGGAGAAACTATATATAAAAAACTTTCTACAAATCTCCTATAATAACCTTCCAAACCTAAGAAGCTCCTAATGTTGGTTGAAGTCATAGGTCTAGGCCATTTTTTCACTGCCTCAATCTTTTATGGATCTACCTTAATATCCTCACTAGAAACAATATGCCCTAGAAAATTTATCGAACTGAGCCAGATTCACACTTAGAAAATTTAGCATACAACTCTTGGTCCTTAAGGGTTTGAAGTACGATCCAGAGATGATTGACATGATCCTCCTCACTCTTGGAGTAAACCAAAATATCATCATTTAAAACTATTACAAATAAGTCCAAGAATTGCCTTAACACCCTATTCATAATATCCATGAGAGCTGCAGGCATATTAGTCACTCTAAAGGACATAACCAAAAATTCATAATGATTGTATAGGGTTCTGAAAGTAGTTTTGGGAATGTCAGCCTCCCTAACCTTCAACTGATGATAAAACGAACGAAGGTCTATCTTAGATAAACATCTAGCACCATGAAGCTGGTCAAAGAGATCGTCAATTCTAGGTAGAGAGTACTTATTCTTTACGAAAACCTTAGTCAACTGACAGTAGTCTATGCACATACAAAAGGAACCATTTTTCTTACGCGTAAAGAGTATGGGATCACCCCAGGGAGAGACTCTAGGATGAGTAAAACCCTTATCAAGAAGGTCTTTAACTAATCTTTTAATTCTTTTAGCTCTGTAGGTGCCATCCTATACGAAGGAATGAAAATAGGTTGAGTGTCAGGTAACAAGGTCAATCCCAAAGTCTATCTCCATATCTAGGGAAAGCCTACGGAGATTATCTTGAAAAACTTTGGAAAACTCATTAACTACTGATGTCAACTGAAAAGAGGAACTCTCGGCACTAGAATATTTCACCTAAATTAGATGGTACAAACAACCCTTAAATATCAACTTATGGTCTCTAAGATAAGATATGAATTTTCCCTTAGGCGGTAAAGAATATTCCTCCCATTCTATAACAGGTTCGTTAGGAAAATTGAAAATAATTTTTGTAGTTTTACAATCTAGGATAGCATAACAAGAGTGAAGCCAATCCATCACTAGAATTATATCAACGTCTTTCATGCCAAGCTTTACTAGGTCTATCACTGTATCTCGGTGGAGAATGGACACTACACAGTTTCTATAAACTTTTCTAGCAATAATAGAACCACTAATAGAGGTTGAGACTAAGAAGGGTTCAAAAATATTTTCGTGGTCAAAGCCAAAACTCACAGCCATATAAGGAGTAATAAGATATAGTAAACCTGGGATCAAGTAGCACATAAACATTACGGGAGAAAATTTATAACATACCTATAACAACATCTGGTGAGGCCTCTAAGTCCTAACGAGTACCCTGGCCTATACCAGAAGTGGTACCCTTAGCTGGATGGGCTGAAGAAGTAACTTGTGCACTAGTGCCCTTAAAGATTCCCTTGGCTGAGGGATAATCTATCTGAAAATCATTGTCCTGACCACAACCATAGCACATAAGAGGCATATATCGACATATCCCTGGGTGAAATTTCCCATAGGTGCTGCAATAAGGATGCAACCTAGTTGACTGAGCTACACTACCCTGAGATTGAAAGCCTTGTATCCTTGGCCCATCATTGGCCACCTAATATATTAGGTGTAGGTGCACTAGCTTATAACTGAACATTACTCTAAAATTTCTTCTTGGACCATTTCTTACCCTATTTGCCACCCTGTTTCTAGATCACATCCTGATCTGCCGACCTAACCCTCTTATTTTCCCTCTCCTCTATCTTTGCCTGCTTTTTTTTCTCTTCCTCTATCTGTTGTATATATACTACCAACTTGGATATGTCCATATCACTATTCAACATTGCCCCTACATTCTTACACCCAATAATCAGAAAGATTAGACATGAACTTCCGCATATGAGATCTCATATTGGACACCAACTCTGGGGCATAACAAGACAATTAAGTGAACTACAATGCTCATCTTACCCTGCTTCAAATTCACAAACTCTTTAGCCTTAGATTTCCTCAATTCTTGAGGAAATAAGTGTCAAGAAAAGCATCAGAAAACTCTTTTAAGACTACATGTTTAGAATTTTTTTCCTCTTAGCTCTTGCCACTCATCATACCACTGGTAAGGCACCCCTTTCAACTGCAAGTTCCATCCTTTCTGTGTCACTAGCATGTATAACTCTAAATATTTTCTCTATCTCATTCACAAAGTCTTGAGGATCTTTCTCAATCTTAAAACCCATAAAAGTCGGGGGATTTATAATCATGAATTGGCTAACCTGAATGACTTCAGATAAACTAGTGACTTGACCAATATTATCAGACCAGTGGAAATGCGATGCCACAAGTTGAGCATGCATGAATGGACTGACGAAACTCAACATTCGAGATCACTTTTTGTGGAGACTGAGTACTATTAATATCGGTATAGAGAGCCCGAAGAGGACTTCTTGGGGCCTGTGGAACTCCAGAAAGAGCAGTAAAATCAAGAGTATAGGCTCTATATTGAGTTTACATCACATCGTTAGGGCAAACCTCTTCATCATTTGGCCCATCAAGGGCAGAGGCTCCAGTTGAGTTTCTCTTACCATTAGATATTCGTGGGGGCATAATTTGAAATAGGGAAAGTCAGAAGTTAGGAGAGCTTCATTGCAACTAGACTCTTTAGAACGAACTAGAACATGATGAAAGAGAAACATTCCTAATTGCCTCGTAGTCTCCCCTTTATAAGTGTGGCACGTGACTCTACTCAACACTACTTTGTAGACACCCTAGGACCCTAAATCATACTCTGACACCAAGCTTGTCATGACCTGAGCCAAGGCCCTAAACGTGATGGGCATCCCAAACCACGAAGGCTCAAGAGAACCCCTTAGTATACTATCAAAATCGTAATTTATATAAATGGAGAAAATTATAAGGAAACTCAAGAAAGTTTAAATAACAATCTTTACCCTAACATCATAACAAAATATTTGTCTAATACAGTCTATGAATCCTCTACTACTGATCAATCGTCTAGATCAGGACAAGGCCTCCGACTGAACCATAAAACTGAGGAAAATAGAATATCTAAATTGAATGCCCTCGGAAAGATGGATGGATCATCAACTCTAACGCTTTGGGAGATTTTAATGTTAAGCTGGACCACGAGACTGAGCCTCTGTTCCCATATTATGAGAAAATATAGTTGCCCGAGGACAATTAATACTTGGAATGTATTGGCATGAATAACGACTAAATAAAATAACATTTAAATAACAATAATAGTGAAAATGTTATACAAAACATAATATGGGGTCACAAAATATCATAATAACATGTAAAGATAGTTGTCAGTTCAAAATCTGACTTCTGAGACTAAATTCTGAATTTTATAATTTTGAGCTAGGTAGCGTACCTGACATGGTCTGAAAAATCCAACTAGATATGTAGGGTCCGACATTAACTTATCGGTCAAGCCCCCAATCTGAGTTTCCCACAAGAATTGGAGTGTCTGAGTCTGGTATATCAAATCATGAAGCAAGTATACAATGATCATCCATAATTTAGGACAAGATCAATCCCGCATAGGCAAAATGCAATTTTGGGCAATGGGCCTTTAGATTCATGCCTTCTCGGCTAGACTCCTAACTCTTTTAAGCCCATATTTTACCCTTTTGAAACACGAACCATTTTTAAAATATAGTTTGTAGTCTGAGTGGCAATAGTCAATTTTCGTATAATTATACCAAGACTTGTAAGTCCCATAAACCATAATTTATATTTGTTTAATCTCTCGCATGTCGTGAATCATTGACCACTATAAGGTATTTCAAATATCAAATAGTAAATAACTTTAAATCAACATGGTGGTTTAGGTAAAAACATTTCTCATTAATAAATGGCAAAATGCTCTATTGGACCCCTGTACTATGTCAGTTTTGTAAGTTGGACACTTCTACTTACATGTTTGTCATCTGGACCCTTGAACCCATCAAAAAGCAACATTTCGCTCCCTTTAACCGTTGACCTTGCCTATGTGGCAAGGTCATGGTGACTAGGACAAAGAGAGTGTAACCACTCGCCCCCCTGGGCAAGTGGGGGTCAATTTTTGGTCAATTTTACATTAAAATAATTAGAAAAATAAAAATAATATTAAAATTAAAAAAAATAATAAAAGGGCCTTTTTTTCCTCCATCTTTTTAAATTTAAAAATATTTTTAAAAATT
>NW_025820315.1:1233578-1287645 GCF_002878395.1 Capsicum annuum
CCCAGCCCCTCCCCCTATAATTAATTTAAATTAAATATGTCAATTATATTTAAATTAATTAATTATTTAAGTAAAATTTATTTAAATTAGCTAAGAATTTTAAATTTGATAAATTAATTAATTTAAATAAATTAATTAGTTAAGAATTTTAGTTAATTAAATTTTTACTAATTTAAATTTAAATATTAAAATTAATTATGTCTCAACCTACGCTGGATACATAGTTCTAGAGCACAAGGATTGCTTCTAAGAATCACACCCTCTACTCGCAGGTGAGTTCCCATCCTTGGGCTTACTGGGTGATGAATCCTACTCCCATCTGATTAGATACTGAATTAATTATACTAAACTGACTGGACTGAGTTTACTGAGTTTCGTTGACTGATGGAGTATCACTGAGATCTGATAACTGACTGAGATTACTGAGTTTTTTTGAGTCATGAGACTAACCGAATTTTACTGAACATAGCTTGACTGAGAGTATCTTGAAAACTGACACCGGCTCTAGGCACACAACTAAATTATCGGGTACAAATACCCCCAGGACTTGATAGCATGAAACTGACAAAACATGACACTTATTGGCACATGACCATAGTCAACAATCCATAATACAATCATTGGGGAGTTTCGTGAGGCACTTGATTATCATGGTTCGGTACATGAATAGGAAAACATATAAATATGTCAAAATTTCATAGGCTAATCTCATGAACAATCCATCGAACAATTTCAATGCATAACAATAACATAGAAGTCTTTTTTAACATAGGGGTAAAACATGGGTTCATCAATTTGGTCATAATTGAGTCCTAAATCATGATTCTTGTTCTTTAGGTATTTTATCAAACACATTGCATGCATATATTTGGGCTTAGGCATGAATAATGAAATAATACATCATGGCAACACCTTACACTTCCAATGAAAGAATTTTAATCATATACTAATATATTTTCATGATAGTCATTAAAGACTTCAATTTGGAAATCAAATTGCAACATAAACATGGATATAATTCAATTCATACCATAGAATCCAAAGTTTATATTTCAAATAGAGTTTCTTGAGCTTCATGGGTGGAAGGAACCCATGAATCAACACTTAACATACCTGGGTGGATGATTTCTTAAAAAGTGATAGAGAAAAGCTTGAATTCTTGACTTAAAATCAAGCACCTAGGGTTTCTTGTTCTTGGAGATGGATTTTTGAGAGAAACCCTAATTGGATGTTGTGAATGAATAATGAAGTTATGAGCTATTGTCTGGTATAATTAGGGGTTAAAATATGTGGAAAAAGACCAAAAAGACCCTTTTTAAAACAGCTTTAAATTACTGAACAGGATCTACGATGGCTCGTGTGACGTTTTGTCGCTAGCTCGACGGTCCATCGCTCGGCGGTCTGTCGTTCTGACCGTCGCACTTGGGCCAGAATAGAGACTTACTGCCTTAGTAGCGATGGCTTGGGCGATGGTCCATCGCAAGTTCAACGGTTCATCAACCCGTCCGTTGCAGCTTAGTCAGAAGATTGACTTACTACCTTAGCTATGATGGTTTAGGCGATGGTCCGCTAGCTCGACGGTCCATCAACCTGTCGGTCGTATCTGGGCGGTTCTGACAGCTCTCAGTAAAACGTCCATAACTTTTTACTCCGATACCAGATTTGGACGAAATTGGTATCGTTGGAAAGCTAATTTAATTTTCCACATGATAAAAAGTCAAAATTGGAGAAATTCTATCTGATTTAAACATTAATCATTTAGAAAGTCCTCACTAACTCTTCTGGAGACTAGGTTTAACTTAAAGAAAGTTCAAAGTATTACATATACACACACACATACACATATACATACATACATACACATACACTCTTAATAAAAATGCATAATTGAGGCATAAGTGTGAATTTGAAATCATGCTTTTATAATTAAATGAAATCCCATAATTTAAACACTGAAAAGATTTTAAGAGAATATAAATTGAAAACCCCTAAGAATTTAGGTCGTTTTACATACCTTTGATAGAGAGAATTGAAAAAAAGTTAACCTTAGGGATCTTCTACACATCTTGCTAGTTTCTTGACTTAGATAGGGGGAAGAGAAGGTTCTGATGTTGATTTTGGGTCAATCCCATTTGGTGAAAACATAGTAGAATATTAAGGGACAATTTTAGGTGTATAAGGACCAAAATACCCTCAAGGATACTTAATAAATTTGGAAAACCATCGGGCAAACGGGGGAACGGGTGTGGTGTGACCCCTAGTGTATGACAGATGCCTCACAATGCAACATCCATCATATGAAAGAAGCTTTACGGCATGACCCCTTTCACAACTTAGACCCCTTGCAGTGTGGGGCCCTCTGCATGATTGAGGCGGTGGCCTCTCGTGCCGGCCCTCGTGGTGCAGGGGTATCTCATGAGATCTTCTTCACTATGCACAACCTATTTTCTCATCTAAAAATTCCTCCTACCCATTTGAACCCATCCTAAAGTAGTTTATGCTCAATCTAGCGGTCACATGGACTCGTTCTTTGCTTTATTTAAATGTCCAAATGCTCAATGTGTTATATTGATAAACTGATTTGACAATGAATTCCCCTTTTGTGTTGTCCATCCACCATGCTTTATCATTCTTCCCACCTACAATCAAAGCATTCATATTTTTCACTATGTGGAAAGTCATCAGGGGTGAAATGTGATTCAACAATTTCTTAACATTTCATTTACCATTGACGGTGAATTCTTTCACTTCTATCTAATCTTCCCTAGCAGCTTTCCCTTCAGTGAATTATAATGATTCTTGTTTTGTCTAATTATCAAACCAAAAGCTTGAATTACCTGATTTTAACTACCACCATATGTCATGTTATATTTCCTCTCAAATATTAATTATTTTTCTCCATACATATGAAGCCCATAAATTATTAATGGGGGTGAAACTTCTTTCAATACTTGTTTCACATGTATGTGCTCCAAAGTGAAGAAGAGAAACTCTAAAATTTCACCATAATTTGGCAAAGGATCTTTGGACACATCATGTAGGAATCTCAAACCATCCCTCCTTCTTTTCTTGGGTAGCACAGATCTTCCCAAGCCACCCAATGCTTTTCTTAAGACTACCATTACCCTAAAAAAATTAGCAAAAAATTGATTTAATTGGTCAATTATCTTCTTGGGAGGATTCATTATTGAGAGTGTGTTATTGAAATTGAATGTAAAACATGGTTGATGAGAGTATAATTACCTCCAAAAGAAAGAAATCCATTCTGCCAGGAGAATATTCTTCTTGCTACTTTCATCAACAATTCTTCAAAATTGACTTTGTTCTTCCTTCCATAAAAACTGGACATCCCAAGTATGTGAAAGAAAAGTTTCCTTGTTTGATTCATGTTATCCTTCTCAGCATTATAGCCATAATCAATGGAGTTTTATCATGCAAATAAAAAACTCTTTGACTTATTGATAAGCTACATGTTTTCATAATCTCTTAAAACTGTCATTATTTTGATCATTAATCCCTTATAACCTAAGAAAAAAAGGATTGTATCATTATCATAAGAAAGATGATTAATTTTTGGACTCCATTTAGGCAGTCCATGTCCTATAAAATGCTCATCCTTGTGTAAGTAGTTAATTGCTCTAAGGACTTATGCTGCAATAATTAATAATGTACGTGACAAAGGGCCCTCTGTTTTACACCCTTAGAAGATTGGAAGAAGCTATGTGACTGTCCATTGATCAGTATAAAGTACCAATTACTGGGCATTAATCTCCATACCATATCTATAATCACATTGGAGAATCCAAATCTCCCGAGGACTTTTGTAAGATAGATCCATGAGACCCTATCATAGGATTTAGTCATATCTAACTTCACCACCGCATTAATGTTCTTGTTACTCAAGTTAATATCTCCGATGATCTCTTATTATACCAATGATATATTTTCTGTAATACTTCTACCCTTAACAAATCTAGCCCGTTGTTTAGAAATTATTAAAGGTAGAATTTCTGTAATTCTCCCATGTACCACTCTTGATAATATCTTATTGGTGAAAGTAATTAAACTAATAATCCTTAGGTCAGTAAAATTCTGTACATTCTCCTTCTTGGGCAGCAATACTAAGTTGATGTGAGTAATAAACCTTGGTAATTGCTGTCACACCCCCGTTTTGCCTGAGGGTCGAACGATTTTTCCAATTAAAATGATAGTTTTGATTAGGGATTATTTTTATTATTTTTAGAGTCGTCATTTGGAGTTGAGTTATGGTGTTCCAAGTCACCTTATTGAATCCCTAGTCAAAAGAAAATGACTCTTTGTTAGTCTACGGAAACAGAAGATCGGGTAAGGAATTCTGCTGACTTAGGAAAAGGTGTGAGGCACCCCTCGAGTCCCGTGATTCTAGCACGGTTGCTTTTATTGACTTTTCTTGACTTAAAATAATTTGATAAATTATGCTTGGGCCTATGTTTGCTCATTTTTAACTATACCGAAAATGTCTGTCTACACCGCTTATATTAAATAAATCGGAGAAAATTAATTTTAGAAAAATATTTGTCAAGGTACATTATTACATCCTTGAATTTTTAAATGTCTCAGAAAGATGCTATGCCACATTCTTGATTGAGACAAAAATTTTAAACGTGTCTAAAATTTACCTAACGTTAAAGACGTTGGTTCGCTACTTGTAAACTCATAACAATTTTATCTATTCGAAACACTACTTAACTTTAACAATAACCTTTAAGCAAAATTCATCAAAAGTGGTCGATTAATTTAACAAATACTAGTTATTAAGCTTTGTTAATGACAATGAAATAAGATAAAATAAAATAATAAAAAATAATAATAATAATAAAATAATAATACAAATACACAAAGCTAACCATATTATTTCTAATTTTATTATAATCCTCAAACTTTATTGTCTTCAAATTTCATTTATCCCACATCACTAATTTTGTTCCGAATCAAACCACAAAATAATAGTAGGTTCTACAAGATTTCATTTTTTGAAAATAAGTAATAATTTTTATTGTCGACGATGGTTTTATAATAATAAAACAACAGTAACTTATAATTCACAATATATTTGTTAAAGACCATATACCAACTTCTTGGAAATTGAATTTAGTGGTAATCATTGTCCAATTATTAAAAGGGACAAAAATTAATATATGATAACAACTTAATTCTAAAGAACACCCTATGTTAACTAATGCATGCAACTGTGTTTCACGTTTCCTCAATACTCTTTAAGAACAAAATTGATTACTTAGTGGCCGCCCATCTGTCTAGAAATTGATTAAAAAAAACTATCATACTGCTGAATTTTCATGGCAGTTAGAGCAAAATGGAAAATAGATTGTATTTGGATAAGGAAGTGGACTCCTTTCCCGGTTAAATTGGTATACACCCCCTAAAATAGATTATTTTATTGGTCACTTGCTACTCCTTGTTTTCACCTATAGTGGAGCAGTCAATCTACCTCTTCTTTCTCCTTTCTTTAAGATATAAATATGTATCAGGAAAATATCTCCTACTTTACTAATTTCTTCTATATTTTCCTCCTTGTATTCATCTTCCTCCATTTCCATCTTTTGTTGTATTTGTTTGTCAATTTGCTCCTTCAATTCTAGAACCTCTTTGCAAAAAAATAGTTGTTATTTCGTTTCCTACTGAATTTTATATTTTGCTTGTTGTAGATGTAACCTCTTGTTCTTTGTTTCTTGCATCGATTTATACACTTTCATTGTTTTGAGTCTTCTTACTCATTTGATGTGATTATAGTGTCCCTCCTTGTACATTACTAAATTTATCTACTGAGTACCTGATGTTGATAGGAGTGCTCTTATTATTGTTCTTTTCGTTCTTGGTGTTTCTCCCTATTGTTCCTTGTTTGTCTCTTTCTCCTTATTTTCAAGAATCCCTCATTTAAATTAGTTTCTCCTTGCTTTACTATTTCTGCCTCTTATTTTTTTCTTTTCAGTGATGTCCTCAATATCTTCCCGTTGAGGTTTGTCCTTTTTCTGCTGCATTGCTTTTCATCTCCTCTACTTTATTCCTCTGTTTATCACCCAATGCATCAAATTTCTTATTGGTAAGTAGTCTAACTCAATTCCAACCTTGATCTTGTGACCATCGTCCATACTGCCTTCTCTTCCCTGCTTCATTTATGTTTCTCTACTCTTTGAACTCCCTCTTCTCCTCCTTTTCCCTTTTCATTCTGCTTGTCTTCTTGTCCTTGTCGCCTCTTCCTTTTATTCTCTTTGTTGTTGACTCCTTCATTCTGCTGTTCCTCTCTTTCTTGTGTTGTTTAGTTTCTTGTTGCTTTGCTACTCTAATCTCCTTCTATGGGTACAACTTCGGGTGTTCCACATAGCATTATTTTTTATTGTGTCTCTGAATCATACATGTTTTACAATACTTTGGTATATAATCATATTTGATTCTTATCCACTTCTCCATCATTTCTCCATTTTGTTTCATTATGCCCATGTTAATCCATTTTGGGAATTCTCCGAATAAATCAACCTCTACTTTTACTCGTGCACAATTAAATCATGTTTGATTCTTGATTGCCATGTCAACTTGTAAAAACTTTCCCACTACCACTGCTAACAAGAATATAGTCTTTACTCCAATGAAATTTGGGGGAGGGGTGGAGAAAATGGCCATGCAATTTCAGTCGGGGTTTCCTCCTCCAGATTAAATAATGGGTCCCATTTTAAACTGTTTATTTGGTACGACCAATTCTGAAGCGTGATGTAGAAAGCAAGCTTTGACAAAAGAATGACATAGTCTTCTAATTATGTGGCATGAATTAATATATCTATTATTCTGTAGCCCTATATTGCACTCTCCCTTTAACTCACATTTCTTTGGGATCATTCTCCTCAGATCTTGTATATCAGGCTATCCATGCAAGAACTTCTCTATCACTATATATTGTAAACTTTCTTTCATAATCATTTAGTCAATTTATTCTTGTTCCCGTAGTACTCATAGTTCTCTATGTAGATAAGAAACAGGTTTCATTAGTATAGGTTTAGTGTTTTGTGGGGTAGGTTTGAGGGTGGTTGCATATGTAAAGACAGGTTGATTTTGTGTAGGCTAGCTAGACTCCCTCTACATGAGGTTAACCAGCAGCCCCGTGGCCATTGTCACGAGAAAGTTTTGGCAAATTTAGGGTTCACGGTGGTGTTAGGGGAAAGTTATAGAGTATTTTTGTGTTATTCAAGAATAGAGCTTTAATTTCAGCTCAAAGACTGACTTTGAATCTAATCCTGACATAATACGTTCAAGAAACGCTAAGGGGAATGAGTTCATTTTACACGGTTTAATTTAACATATGAAATATTCTTTTTTTTTTTGCATAAGCCTTTTTAATTTCATTTACTTCACAGTCATATCAAATTCATATTTGTTACAATTAATAATTATAGTGGTTGAATTTATCATTCAAGTGAAAATATTTTCTTCTTTAATTGTTTTGTTAACTAGGGTGTAAAAATTAATACTAAAAATTGGTTAAGTTAAATTCTAGAGATTGAAATATCGTAAATCATAACATTGATTTATGCTCTCATATCACTACTAAGAAAAAGAGGAAAATTGACCACAAATGGTAAGTTTTTTTCAATTTTCGACTACAAAACCGACCAAAGAGCGAGGTCAGTAAAGTAGTGGTAGCTTTGTAAAAATCGGCCACTTGTGGTCGTTTTTTTTTTTAAATATATATATATTTTTAAAATTCATTATTATTTTATTAAAATTACAAAAAAAATTCAAAATAACCGACCACAAGTGGTCGATTTTTATAAAATTAATTAATTAATTTTAATAAAACTAACCACAAGTGATCGATTTTCTATTAAAATTAATTAATTAATTTTATAAAAATTGATCACAAGTGATCGGTTTTTTTAAAATTAATAAATTAACTTTATTAAAACCGACCACTTGTGGTCAGTTTTTTTTTAAATTAATAAATTAATTTTATTAAAATCGACCACTTGTGGTCGGTTTTCTGCTTAGTAAAAATGCCCAACAAAAGTGTAAAAGTGTAAAAACTACAACAATACATACAAGAGTGTAAAGACTACAACAAAATGTCTAAATCTAAAGTACAATACATACAAAAAAAAAAAAAACTAAAACTCATCTTCATCGTATTCGTCCTCGTCTTCCGCATCTTCATCCGTGCTGATATCATCCAGGGTCGTAAACCTTTTGCAGCCCAAACTGCATCACGAGGACAAGGAGGAATAATCCCTACAGTCTAAATGAAAGAGCTGAACTACTCCTGCAGCATCCTGATTTGTGATGTTGTTTCATCCTCCTTCTTCTGCCGCCTCTCTCTCTGTTCAGCAATCTCTTTAGTGAGTTTAGCAATCTCTGTAATGTTATTATATTTAGAAATCTTACCATATCACATATGGAATAATATAACGCCTCTCAAAATCATCTCTGTCTCCTGACTGCAAAGCAAGTGATGGTGGATGCACTGGGATGGGCGGATCTGAAGCACCAGATGGAGTGCCTCCAAGATGAAGATCCGACAACCCAATAGATCCAGCAGAATCACTATGCGAAGCTGCATGACTGCTACAGGAGGGTACTGACGATGGTAGATGTCCGAATGGGCCAACAGTCGTCCGATAGTATTGTGATGGTGGTGGCACGGTGATAAAAGCAGAATGAGTCGGTAAGGACCCATGAAGTGGCCTCACATACATAGGAGTACGAATTGAATAATGAGACGACCGAGAATATGAGGGTAGTGTTGTCGCGTCAGTAAACCGACCCTCAGATATATAAATATCTGTCAATCGTCTATACGGCGGAAGTTGTTTTTTCTTTTTTATTTTTGTAAGAACGACTTTTTCCTTACCTTTGTCACCTTTGCCTGACATCTAAATTATGTAAAGTTAACAAGTAGTTAGTTCCTACAAAATGAATATATAAGAAAACATTACAAGTAACTAATTTCAAGTTACTAATTCACATTTCAAATCGCTCCAAGAACTCGAGATAGACAAGAATATTTTTATTACTATATAAATCATGAAAAAGTGAAAACGACAACCTTAAACAGTATATTACATATCAATCTTAAAAAAGAAACATAAAGGTAAATATATAGTACAAAGCATAAAGACATCAATACATAATAAATACAACCTACACAAACTAATCCTCCTCTTCTGAAGACTTTCCACTAAACCATTCATCCTCTTTGGAAGTTTTCTCATCTCCTACCCACTCATCCACTTCTTCCGAAATATTAACTTCTTTAAATATATTTTTCGGGTGATTCAAACTATCCACTAAGTAAACATCCACTAGCTGGTGATCAATTTGCATTTCATTTTGATATGCAGTCTCCAGCACATTCTTAACTTCCACCCATCCTATAGGCTTTGTTTTGATTACAACCCACCAATCAAACTTATCACTGCGTAACGGATAAGGAGCATAATATACTTTTTTAGCATTTGTGCTAGAACAAATGGATCGTAAACAGGATATGACCTAGTGTGCTTCACTTCAATGATGTTATGCTCCTTATATACTTTTGTGACACTTGTGATTGGATCAAACCACTTACATCGAAAGAGGATAATTTTTTTTATTGGAAAACCAGTATACTCCAGTTCTAAGATCTCGTGTATGATGACAAAGTAATGAACATCATCAGCACCCTTAACCCAAACACCACTATTGTTTATTTTCCTTGTTCTGGAGTGTTGTTCGGTAGAAAATTTAAACCCATTTACTGTGTAATGGGACATTGCATGAGCTTCAACTAGACCCAAAGAAATATCACTCAAGAGTTGATCGTATGCGGCTACATTTGGTGACTAGTGTACCTAAAAATATTACACATATATATATATATATTATATATGTGTTAGTTGAGGAATGTGTAAATATTTAAAATTTGTAGAAATATTAATACACTTACGAACCTCATATTTAAACTATGTTGCAAAGGATGCATACACTTGATTTTCGTGGAATTGAGTCTTAAATAAACTGAAGATCCAATATGTAAAACACAATTAGTTTCTTTAAGGGAATGAGTAAGCAAATAAGATATGTTAAAATTTTAATCTCCTTACTACAAAAAGGGCTCAACTTCCCGGCAATTCAACAAGACATACAAAGTTGCTGATTTGCACTCCGTGGGAGTGAGCCGACAATGTATGATTTTTTTAGCCTTACAATCAGATTGATTAAAAATTGATATCGATTGCAAATGAGGCTCATTCACATCGTCCTAATGATGATTCGGTCAGTTTCTTGAACAAGCAACTTTATCACGAAAGTAGTATGAACAAAATTAAGACGTTTCACTTGCAAGATATGCCTCAACTATAGAATCTTCCACCCTATATTTGTTTTTGGGACCCCTTTTCAATTTTTTAATTGTCTTGCAAAATCTTAAGATTAGATGTTTACTATATTTAAAAAAGATATGTATGAATTTAAATATGTTGCAATTGCTTACCGTTTGAATTGATACATCTACCTAGTTTGAACTGGACCGCCTAGCTGAGCTTCGTGCGCAAGGTGAATGGGAAGATGTTCCATCACATCGAAGAACGCTTGCAGAAAAATCTTCTCCAGCTTGTTGGTGATAACAACAATATTACTTTCCATTCGCGTCAGATTTTCTTCTTTTAATGTGGTGGCACATAAGATTTTAAAGAACAAACTGATCTCTGTTATTGGCTTCCATATCTTCAGGTAAATCAATAAAAATAATTGGAGGTAATTGTTCCATGAAAATATGACAATCATGGCTTTTCATTCCATGCAAGATTCCTTGTGTCATATCAATCCTCTTTCCCAAATTTGAGGCATATCTATCGAACATCTTCAAACTTTGGACCCACTCACATATTTGACGCTTTTGGTCCAACTTGAATGTAAAAATAGCCTTGCGCTTAAGAACATTGCCATTGGGCCCCTCCTGTAAGTGTAATTCTCTGCGTTTGTAATATTCTAGTAAGTCAAGTATGACCTTAGGATTATCCTTTGTTTTGCCAGTGACATCCATAACTCTGTTGAGCAAGTTGTCAAAATAATTCTTCCCAGTATGTATGAAATCAACATTATTTATAAGTAAATTATCTGGCTAATATTCTAACTCCCAAAATATACTTTGCTTAGTCTAGTTATGTGAAACGCCATATCCATCAAGCCTGTACAATGGTTCCTCGGTGGCTTTAGGAAAATCCCGAACTATCTCCCAGATGTCATGACCAGACAACCTTAGAGGTGGACTATCATGTTCCCTTCTATTCCTTCTGAATGCATTCTTGAATCTCCTAAATTCAGGATCAGGCGGCAAGAAACAACGATGACAATCAAACCATGAATTTTTCTGTCATGTCTCAATGTGAAAGATTTTATTTTTTCCATACAGTATGGACAAGCCATCTTTCCAGCTATCATCTACCCAGACAATATTCCATAAGCAGGAAAATCATTAACAGTCCACATTAGATATGCACGCAGATTGAAATTTTGTTTAAGTGAGATGTCCCAAGTTTTAACCCCCTCATGCCATAAAATTTAAAGTTCATCGATCAAAGGTTGCAAGTAGACATCTATTCCGCTTTTTGGATTACGTGGGCCAGGAACAACATAGTTCAGAAATATATAGGGATGAGTCATCAACATTTCAGGAGAAAGATTATAAGGGATGATAAATATAGGCCAACATGAATATGGTACAGCATCAACTGAAAAAGGAAAGAAGCCATTCGCATATAATTTCAAACAAATATTTCGTGGCTTAGCTGCAAAATCTGTATAAGTTGCATCAAAATGCTTCCAAGCCTCTCCATCAGATGGGTGACACATAACACCAGTGGGCCTTCCATTTTACTGTGTCATCTCATATGAGGAGCTAAGATTTTTAAAGCAAACAACCTCTTCAATCTTGGTATTAGAGGTAAATAATGCATCGCCTTAATAGCAATTTGATTTTCACTAGAATCACACTTATATCGAGGGTACTGACAAAACTTACAGGACTCTAGGTTAGCAGCTTTCTTAAAGTATAATATACAGTCATTTTCACAGCAATCAATTCTAATCGAGGAGAGACCTAACTTTAACATCAATCTTTTTGTCTTATAGAAAGAATCAGGAACCTCCAAGCCGAGGTCAACTAACTCTTTAATAAGGTCTATCATTTAGTCCATTCCTCCTTCAACAATATTTCAGTCAGATTTAATACTTAGTAATCTAACAGCAACAGACAAATGAGAGTGTGAACACCCATCATACAAAGGATGACTAGCAGCATGCAATTGTTCATAGAATTTGCCTGTTTTGCTATTCGGAACATCTTCGACATTTTTCCTAAAGTCGCCCCCATGTTGCATCCCAAAAGAATCGTGCACCATTTCTTTCATCCTAGTATCTTGATATTCATTATGCCCTACAGACCTACTACTTTCTCCAACAGCAAAGTTATTTTGTGCAACATACACATGAATACTACGCAATCTTAAAAATTCCTCATGAAACCCCCTTCTATAAAGATGTTCTTTTACATCTTCTTCATTTAAAAGATTTATACCATCACATCTAATACAAGGACAACGAATAGTCCGAAAATGTGTCCAAACATCAAGTGTCTTAGCATGTTCAACAAATCGTTTGACACCTTCAACAAATTCCTCCCTAATATCCATTCTATTATCATTATTCCGTTGATATATCTAGCTATAATCAGGTTCCATCTACGCAATCAATCAGATTCAACTATTTAGATCAAGTCACAAAAATTTAATTATCACCAAACATAATCACATTCAAAATAAAAAATCACCTTTAAAGTCCCTATACTTATCATTTTCAACCAACTAAGTCATCAAACATAACCACGTTCAACCTACCAAGTCATCTTTAAAGTCCCAAAACTTAATCATTTTCAATCTACCAAGTCACCAAACATAATCACATTCAAAACAAAAAAACACCTTTAAAGTCCCGACAGTTAATCATTTTCAACCTACCAAGTCACCAAACATAACCACATTCAACATATCAATTCACCTTTAAAGTCCTCATACTTAATCATTTTCAACCTACCAATTCACCAAGCATAACCACATTCAAAGCAAATAATCACCTTTAAAGTCCTTACACTTAATCATTTTCAACCTACCAAGTCACCAAACATAACCACATTCAAAACAAAAAATACCTTTAAAGTCCCAACACTTAATCATTTTCAACCTATCAAGACACCAACCACATTCAACCTACCAAGTCATTTTTAAAATCCCCATACTTAATCATTTTCAACCTACCAAGTCACCAAACATAACCACATTCAAAACAAAAAATCACCTTTAAAGTCACTGCACTTAATCATTTTCAACCTACCAAGATACTAAATATAACCATATTCAACCTACCAAGTCACCTTTAAAGTCACTACACTTAATCATTTTCAACCTACCAAGTCACCAAACATAACCACATTCAAAATAAAAAATCACATTTAAAGTCCCTACACTTAAATCATTTTCAACCTACTAAGTCACCAAACAAAACCACGTTCAACCTACCAAGTCACCTTTAAAGTCCCTACACTTAATCATTTTCAATCTACCAAGTCATCAAACATAACCACATTCAAAATAAAAAATCACCTTTAAAGTCCCTACACTTAATCATTTTCAACCTACTAAGTCACCAAACATAACCGCGTTCAACCTACTAAGTCACCTTTAAAGTCCCTACACTTAATGATTTTCAACCTATCGAGTCACCAAACATAACCACACTCAAAACAAAAAAATACCTTAAAGTCCCTATACTTAATCATTTTCAACCTACCAAGTCACCTAACATAACCACATTCAACCTACCAAGTCACCTTTTTAAGTCACCAAACATAACCACATTTAAAATAAAAAAATCACCTTTAAAGTCCCTACACTTAATCATTTTCAACCTACCAAGTCACCAAACATAACCACATTCAAAACAAAAAAAAAATCTTTAAAGTCCCTACACTTAATCATTTTCAACCTACCAAGACACCTAACATAACCACATTCAACCTACCAAGTCACCTTTAAAGTCCCCACACTTAATCATTTTCAACCTATTAAGTTACCAAACATAACCACATTTAAAATAAAAAATCACCTTTAAAGTCCCTACACTTAATCATTTTCAACCTACCAAGTCACCAAACATAACCACATTCAAAACAAAAAAGCACCTTTAAAGTCCCTACACTTAATCATTTTCAACCTACCAAGACACCAAACATAACCATATTCAACCTACCAAGTCACCTTTAAAGTCCCCACACTTAATTATTTTCAACCTACCAAGTCATCAAACATAACCACATTCAAAATAAAATATCACCTTTAAAGTCCCTAGACTTAATCATTTTTAACCTACTAAGTCACTAAACATAACCACGTTCAACCTACCAATTCACCTTTAAAGTCCCTACATTTAATCATTTTTAATCTATCAAGTCACCAAATATAACCACATTTAAAATAAAAAATCACCTGTAAAGTCCCTACACTTAAATATTTTCAACCTACTAAGTCACCAAACATAACCACGTTCAACCTACCAAGTCACCTTTAAAGTTCCAACACTTAATCATTTTCGACCTACCAAGTCACCAAACATAACCACATTCAAAATTAAAAAAATACCTTTAAAGTCCCTACATTTAATCATTTTCAACCTATCAAGTCACCTTTAAAGTCCCTACACATTCAAAACCAAGCCTTGAGCTTTCATACCAAATGATACAAGATCAAGTTCACAATACAAGAAACAAGCAACAACAAGACCAACAAGATGTCAACAGCAATGCTAGTGAATCGAACAAGGCCACACACGGCTTCACTAGACTTCAGTATGAACAATAACAAGAAGATAACAACAATGCTAGTGAATCGAACAAGGTGATACACGGCTTCACTAGACTTCAATATGAACAATAACAAAATAAAGAGAAATTAACTTACCCTTTTTTGGCCTAAATTAAAGAGAAAGAGATAAGTGGTCACTTGTAAAATAAGAAAGCAATCCTTTTTTCGAATTTAAATTCTGTCAAACAATAAAATTATTAGAAAGAATAATCTTTGACTTAAACAATTGCAACAACAATTTAGTAAAAGCTAACACATTTATGACTTCCCTTTCAACTAACAACAACAATGGTGCATGAGTTTAAAATCATTACAAGAAAAGTTGACTGAAGTAATCCCACATGTCAAAAAGAATCATCAATTTATGGAACCAAGACTCAAACTTTCTTGAATATGAACGAACCCCTGTAATCACATTCTCATAGTTGGGACTTGCTCACCCAACTCACAACAGGAAAAAAAAAAAAGGGAAACGGTGATAACCTTTTCTCATACACCCCGTAAAAATAAGAAGTAATAAAGTTGCAAAACACACAAGAAGAGAGACAAGCAAAAGTAATGAAACGATAACGCTACTTACTCGTCAACAATTCAACATCCTAATAAAACACAAAATCAAACTCAACACAAATTTAAAAAAAAAAAACAATAAAGCTCCACTAATTTGAGCTTCTAATGAAGCTTAAAGTTAAAATCAACACAAATTTGACAAGCAAAACAACAAATCTCGGACAACTCAAGCTTCTAATAAAAAATTTGACAAACAAAATAACAAATCTCGGACAACTCAAGCTTCTAGTGTTAGTCTAAATGGGTAGTTAAGAGAAGAAGGAAATAACATATTTGTGTGTGTGTGTCGCACGCACTGTGTGTATGTTTTGCGGGTTGTTTGTATGTGTGTTGGGGTTGTTTGTGTGTGTTTTGATTTAATATTTAGATGGGTATAGGGTCGGGTCGGGTCGAATTGAAATTAATAATTTTTTTCTTTGATTTTCAAAAAACCGACCACATGTGGTTGGTTTTTACAAAATTATTTTCGAAATAAAATATGTGTTCAGTTTAGTTTTAAAAAAATTACTATCGAAAAACTATTAATTCGTATAAATTAAAATTAATTTTTAACAAATTAAAATTATTGGTTTATTAACTTTTAAATACGATATTATATATATATATATATACCTCGTAATACAGCGTGTTATAATCAGATAAATTATTGATTACTTGTTTCACATATACTTAGATGAATTATCGGTTTGTTTAATATCTTATATCATTGTAATATACCTTCACTACATAATATGTATATACACTATATATATACATATACATACACACACATATAAACACTATCGATTATATAATGTTCTAAATATGTACTATATACATCACATCCGTACACGAGTATATTACCTCATAATATAATGCGATGTATTTTGTATACATATTTTGATGAGCTATCGATTAATTTGACTAGCTTACATTAATCTCACATTAACGTACAGTATATTATTACTTCGATCATTTCAAATCAAGGTATTCATTAATTTTTGGTAGATTCTGCTAATTTTTGACTACATCGTTCATCGATCGATTACTACATCATATACATATATGTGTGTGTGTATCTATGTATATATCAACTCTCGAATACGTATTATATACTTCATATACACGATTTTACCACCCCATAATAATATACAACGCATTTCACATATACTCAGATGAAATATCGGTTAGTTTATCTTATGTCATTATACCTTCACTACATAATATGTATATATACTATATATATACCTATATATACACACACATATACACACTATCTACTATATATATCAAGTTCTAAATACGTACTATATATACGTACATGAGTATATTACCCCGTAATATAATGCGACATATTTTGTATACATACTTTGATGAGTTATCGATTATTTTGAGTAACTTACATTAATATAACATCAACGTTCATTATATTATTACTTCGATCCTCAATAGTATCATATATATGAATGTATCATTCAAAATATTTTGATATATACATTCAGTTATCTAATTTTTGATTACTGCATACATCACTACACGAGATATACGTATATATACATATATTTAATTGTCTATCAGCTTTCAAATATGTACTATAAACATCAAATACACGATTTAACTACCCCATAATAATATACAACGTATTTCACAAATACTCAGATGAATTATCTATTACATTATCTTATGTCATTAATATACCTTCACTCTATAATATGTATATATATATATACACTTATACATACACACACAAATACACATTATCGACTATATCAAGTTCTAAATACGTACTATATATATCACATACGTACACATATATTATCCAATAATATAATACTCAGATGAGTGGTCAATTAATTATATTTGATTAGCTTAATATAATATTAGGTTTTGACTACATCGTTCATCAATCGATCACTACATGATATATATATATATATATATAAAGATATTTATGTATATGAACTCTTAAATGCATACTATATATATCGCATCCACAAGTATATTACCTTATAATAGACTGCATTCATTATATTTTGATGAATTATCGGTTATATATTACATTATTATGACTGGAATAGTAACATAATATCATTATCTAAACGGTATGATATGCATATACATATATTCATTATACAAAGATTATGCATGTTTAATGTCATTTAACATATATACAAAGGAAAATATTTTTTTTATATATTGAAACATAAGTAAAAGATAAAGATTCTGTTTGACGTAATTTGTTTATTTTGTTTGATATATTTTTTAGTATAATTTTTTCACAAAATTTAAGAATTATTGATTTTTATTATTATTATACTCGCTATCGACTACGTGTGATCAATGTAATTTCAAAAATTATATATATATTAGATTATATATATAATTATTTTTAATAAAAATAATATATATATATATATATATATATATATATATATGATTACATATATATAATTATTGGTCACTAAAAATTATTTACTTTTTATTTTTTTTAGTTCAAAAATCGACCACAAGTGGTCGATTTTTTAAATAATTTTTTTCATTTAAATAAAAATCGACCACAAGTGGTCGATTTTTTTAAAATATTTTCTTTTTTTAAAAAAAAATAAAAACCGACCACTAGTGGTCGGTTTTCGAAAATATTTTTTAACCATATTTTGAAAAAAAAAAAATACCACAATTGGTCGGTTTTGTTATTTTTTTTTTAATTTTTATTTGTAAAATAATTAATAATTAATAAAAAATTATTGAAATAATTATTATTTAAAAAAAAATAAAAAACATTGTGATCGGTTTTTTCCGACCACAGTGTGCGATTGATTTTTTGTGGTCGTTTTTTCAGGTTTTTTTAGTAGTATATTAGATTCACATATTGAGAATTAAAGGTAACGGTAAAATTTTATGCATGGATTTAGACTCATACTGCTAAGCATCCAATGTTATATTTAGTAGCTATGTTTGGAATTCGGATTAATAAATAGAAATTTGTGAGAGCAAAATAGATTTTACAAATTATGATTATGCTTAGATAAATACTGTGATTCTCATCCCCAATTCTCTCTAGTTCCCATCACCTTCTTCTACTATTCATGTCTTCATATTATAACATTATTCGTTTAGTTCCATCTGTTTATTGATTGTTGAGTTGAAAAATCTCAACATTCATTAACCATTTGTTACAAAAAGAGTTCATCAAGTGAGTCACCTTCCTCCTTTATCAACTTGATATTGATTTATAACTGAAATGAGTTATTAAAGTTTGAAATATATATATTAAAACTAAGAAAAATCAGTAACCTCGAGCAAAACCTTCCACAATACTTTAATAAAAACAATTAAAACAGATCAAAGAAAAAGCTTCGACAAGACATTTCAAGAATATTTTACACAATGTGGAAGGTTAGGATTTGGGATGCATTTGAAGGAACCTACTAAGTTTTTGTTCACTTCATAGAAGTTAGTCTTATAAATTTTCTTAATTGATAAAATTACAATGGTCTAAATGATGTAAATCAAATTTGAATTTTATTTGTTGCTTGAATTTCTGGAAATTCTGTATTTTGATTTTCTTGGATGCCCTTATCAACAAATACTTACCTTACCACTAAAAATATATAAATCATATGTCCTTACTTCCATGTGATACATATTAGTAGTTAATTTTTAAAAAAAAACTTTATCAACGCCTATGAAGTAGCTTACATATAGCAATCATAAGCAAATGTCCTTTCTCCAAATCTATAATTATTCAAACAAAAAAAATTTTAAAAATTATCTTCGTAAAATTTTAATAAAAATCATGCAACTTTCCTAGTTATCATGACGGGACAAGGCCTGACAATAATTTTTGAGAGTACCTAATCATGGGAAGTCACACACCCAGCCTTGCAGAATTTGTATCCACTAGAACAAATAACGGGCACCTCTTCAATTGAGATCTTCAAGTTGTTTTGAGATGATTTGCTCCTCAAGCTAAAAGTATCAAAAAAAAATAGTGAATAGACACTCCATAGATGGGGTCTGAAGATGTCATGCATGCAATAACTCTTTGAACTGCTGGATAAGTTTTGTTGTTATAGGACTCCGATGTTATGAAGCTCCAACAGATGTTACTGTTAGACAGAATAGAATTATTTAGAAGAATAAAATTAAAATCTAAAACAAATTTATGTTCCAAAGTCTACAAGAGCATTTTTTTTAAATGTAGAGTTGATTAATTTCGTCTCACGAGCTAAATATAATACAATCTTAGTGAAAAAGTTACTATTATAGAAAACTGATTAATTTTTATACTATAGATAATGTGTAATAATAGTGTTTCATCAATAAAACAAGCACAATTCTAAGACAAAAACTAAAGTATATGATAAGTTATTGTTGTCACATATCTCATTTTAGTGTGGAATTTAAGAGAAATCCTTCATTTGCTTTCATTATCATAGTTTATAACTATACTATTCTTATAAAAGAATATTCAAATTATCAACATATACTTATTAGTAACTTATTTATATTGGCAAGAATTCTTAAGTTAAAAATTGTTAGCCATTTATCTCAACACGTTTGGACATAAGTTATGATTTTTTTCCTCTTATTTTTCCTAAAAGTTTTAAAAACATTGTTTGGTTATATTTATAATATTTTCAATTAGTTTTGAAGATGAGTTTTTCAATAGATTTTATTTTTTTTATATAAGTAAATTTTACATACCAAAACAACATTACAAATCAGAAGAATAACAGACTTAAAACAAGCAGTCCCGAGCCTTGCTAATCAACCAAGAACTTCTAATCTCTATTTAGTAACTACTATAAAGACTAAGGTAATATATTGAGTTCTAAGAGTCTATGAGCTAATTTTTCAATCCTATCTTAGTGGAAAGTCATCTGTTAATAGCAAGGTAGAGTATAAACAACCACTTAGAAGCACCAAAGTTTCACCACACTAGTTTCCTCTTTTCAACTTGCACCATTTCTCCTCCCATTTGTGGATAGACCTTATTAATAGAGCATTTATCCATGTTTATCAAAATGTTCTCACTATAACCAGCATCCTGTAGGTGTTTATAAGATTTTAATTTCTTTTGTACTATCGAAGATGCTCGTTTAACTTGTGTGCCCCATGCTTCTTCCTGACTATAGTAATTGTGTATCCACTACATTCATAATTTGGTCCTTCTTTTTACATAAGCTCCACAATAATTTACCTTTAGCTGCCTTACTCCATGTGTATATATCTAGAGAGTTTAAACTCCACTTGATTTAGGGCAACACAATTTTTTCCATGCAATCAGAGATTTTCAGATTTTTTGGAAGCATCCATATTTCCTGCCCAAAAAAACCTCCTACAAATGAACTCAACAAATTGGATGATCTTCTTAGGTAATGTAAAAATCTGGGACTAGAAAATTTGTATGACAAAAAAACACTTTTAACTAGTTGAGCCTACCAGTATATGACAAAAAATTGGTAGTCCAGCTAGTAATTCTCCTCGATAACTTAACTTATCAATCAAAGGCTTGCATTGGACAAGTGCAATCTCCTAGTACTTACAGGCACCCTAAGGTACTTGAAGGAAGTCTCCCTTAGTAAATTGTAATTCCTGTAATATATTTCCTATAGATATTGTTTTACCCCTGTAAAATACCCATTACTTTAACCCCTCTTAAGAAATGCTGTATTCAAATTATCTTGACCTGGAGCCTTCAAATTATTTATATCCTTCAAAGCATCTACCACTTACTCTTTTGTTAGGGGCATTGATAGATGTAATTGCTGTTCTCATTCAAAGTTGACCCATTCTTCATTATACCTGCATTAACACTCGATAAAGTTTGAGCTAATTGCCCAACCAAGCCTTTATAAAAAGTAGTAACCTCATGCTCTATATCCTCTGGTGTTTATATCCTTGTACCTTCTGAAGTCATAAGGCTAGTAACTGTATTTTGTGCTATCCTACCCTTAATGTGTGCCAAAAAATATGCGTTGCTAGCATCCCCTAAATTCAATGATTTTACTCTAAGCTTTTGTTTCATGGCACTCTCTACAATCATATTCCACTTTTTTAATTATTGCCTCAGTTCTGTTTCATGCTATCTGTTATTAGCAACCTCTACAAGATCCTTCATGAGCTCATGTACATGTCGAAATTAATATCTGATGTCTTTAACCTTATCTCTTATCCCTTTAAATTTTAAATTGTTGAGTTGTTTGAGACTTACATTGACCTTTTTGAGATTGTGCCACACTGCCTTCATACCTTCACTTTGCCTTCCCTGCCATACTGCCCTCACCTTAGTAATGAAATCTAGATGATCTGTAATATAACTAAAGAACCCAAAAAAACCTTTTTTGCACTCTTGCAATCCCTGCCTAGATCTAGGCTCAAAAGGTAATGATAAAAAAAACTAGGGCTCAACACATTGATCTCTACAGTAGGCATATTTAGCATTCATTCAACATTCACAATAGCTTTATCAATATTATTACAAGTGTGGCCATTATACCATTTATAGTGCCATTCTGATTCTATTGACTTCAACTCAGTCATATCAATGTTAGTGAGAAAGTCATTAGTCTCTTATCTCCACTTCTTGCATTAAACTGCCTTGTGGCCTATTATCTCCTACTAGCACTGCATTGAAATCTCCCATATAAACCATAGGCTCCTGATCATCATATGCCAGTACTCAAAGTCTTCCCACATCTGTAGCCCATCATGAATATTATGTAGATCATAGATTACCACAAAACAGAACACCTTGCTACTACTCTTTATCATGACTCTACTTTGTATGTATTAATTCGACTTACTCAAAATCATGCATTCAACTACATATGGATCCCCCAGCAACCAGATTCTCCTTTTCTCAATGTATTCATAATTTGCTTCCTACCTCCAGCCACGTGCTATTTTCTGAATTATTGTACTAGTATTTGCCTTAACTTTATGTTATATCATTTCTATAATACTTACTTTATGTTATATCATTGCTATATACTAACTCTATTCTCCTTTATGTACTAGCTGAATTATTGTTCCTTCTGCTTATGAAGCTTATTTATTCTCCTTACGTTCCACGTAATCAGATTCATGTTGTTGGCTTAGTGATATTACCTCCAATGCCCTCTCTCTGCACCCTTTAATTGTCATCATTTTATGTTGTGTCCTGGTGTTTAGATACAAGTGACTCAAAGCCATTGTTCATCCTTATAGTCTTAAGTTTAAAAAAAAAAAAGGCAGCCCGGTGCACTAAAGCTACCGCTATGCGCGGTGTTCGGAGAAGGGCCCCACCACAAAGGTGTATCGTACGCAGCCTTACCTTGCATTTCTGTCAGAGGCTGTTTCCAAGGCTTGAACCCGTGACCTCCTGGTCACATGACAGCAACTTTACCAGTTACTCCAAGGTTCCCTTCCTCATAGTCTAAGTTTTAAGTTGTATAATTGAGTATGCTTTAGCTGTTGATATTTTTTTAACTTGTTGCCAGGTTTCTACTTAATCATTCTTCCTTTTGCTTTCAATCTCAGACCCCTGCTATGGGGTGCCCACCTCTGTACCTGTGTCTGAATTCTGCAGCCATTTGTTAACCATTTTGGGTGCAGCTTTACCTTGAGACTTTTTATGACATTTGTGCCCTATCTATATGCATTTTGTACAATACTCAGGCACTCACTCATTGCACAACCTGTTAAAAAACTCTTCCATTAGGATATTCAACCTTAATCTTCATTGGCAACTCCCTTGCCACACCATTTGCTCGAGCGCACGAGCAAAGGATATTCTATCCACATTAGCATTACATTCATATGCATATAATGGAACCCCTAGTCCACTACTAATTCAACTCAAGTGTGTCCATGCTCTAATAATTTAAAGCCAAATTGTGATATTTCACCCAAATTGGAACTGTTTGCAGTACCTCTTTGTTGAAATCAAAATCAACACTCCACACTTTAAATATAATTGGTCTGTTACGCATCATATGTGGCCTTGAGAACAACGATTCATTTTAATCATCCAAGTTTCCAAATCGGACTAAGCAATAGTCATCACTATGATAATATACCTTGGGCTTATTAACAGTATTGACCTGCATAACAATATACCTCTTTACTTATCACAATTCAAAATAGGTATGCGATGGTACTTGTCAGGTGCTCTGAACAAGTAAGCCTGTCCAAATCCAAAACTCAATAGTCAAGTAAAATTGAACCGGAAGACAAGAAGAAAGAACCCAAAATAACTAAAGAAATAACAATTAAACATATATCTCAGGTTTGGTAGTCACTAGTACAAACCTCTAAATACAGAATGAGATCACTAAACTATAGTATCTTAAATGCGGATAAACATAAGATAGATAAAAGAGAGATACGGTAAGCATTGAAGTTTGTCAGCCACTACCTCAATCTCTTCAATCATCAACACTAAATGAATATAATCTATGATCTACTACACAAATCAATGCATGCACGGGGTGAAAAAAACAAGAAAAGTGAAATAAAAACAAAGATGAGTACGAAAAATGTGCACTAAGCAAGCACCATCGATAACTAATCCTAATCAAGTGATGGCGAGAATCACCAACCCAACTATCCTAGGTTACCCATCATTCTAAATACAACCAATAGGCATGCCACTTCATCCTAATAGGGTATCCCAACACAACAATCAAAGGGGATACAAAATATGGGATATGCTCATTATTCTAGGTGAATCAATACTAATTATTTTATGATCAACAATTAAGCAAAGTCGTTTATGAAGGATACTTACTAACACAATATATCAAACTTAATTTAACATGTTCAACCAATAATTTAGAATAAAATAGTAAGAGTGTATATAAAGTGTATATCATGTTACCAAAAGGTGTGATACAACAGTCTCTTAGATCAATCCATAGTCATATCCCATGTCTCATAACATATCAATCCCCAATGTCAACAAAATATGATATAAGATGATGAAATAAAGTGAAATGAATGCTCAATGTACATTATCACAAACAAGGTTCAATCATGATAATTAACTACAAAAGTGAACACTCAACGGCAATTTCAAACCATACCCAGAAAGAAATGAAATGCAATGAAATGATGCAAGCAATATAGTAATGATGGTATCATAATGAATGGTTGAAAGTCATCACATGACTTTCTATATACACCTACCAAGTCTCAGTGCTTATAATAGGACCTAAGGGGAATTTGCAACCCGTATACTTTTTCAAGTCTTAATTCACCTCTCCGGCTAATGTTCATGGATCAAGGATCTTATAAAGTGTCTCATTCACTTGTCCGGATAATATCCATGAATCAAGAATTTTGTATAGTATTTCTCATATCTCAATCAACCCAACCAACATATCTCTCGGTCTAAGAATTTTTAAAATTAGTGTTTTTCAGTGGTATCAATATCTAATAAATATGTATATATGAAATAAGGTTGTAATGCTCAGAACAAATCAGCATAAAGAAATTCATTCAATACATGTAAAAGTGAGCTTAGAATCAACTCAAGGTGTCAATAATTCATGATATCATCCCTCACTCGGTACTACTAGAATGAATAGTCATGTAAGACATCAATAATATTATTTCAAAACCTTCACTCAGGTATCATCAATATGGAACGACAATTTAATGCATAAACTAAGCTAGTACTATCAATTCAATTCCCTACTCAGGCATCACATGGTTTTTCTCTCCAATCAATAATAATTTGCATATAAGACCCCACTCGGGCACACGATAATAAATAACAATCTAAATAATGATATATCACGAAACTATCTAAACCTAGCTTGTTCCATACAATAAGTCTCATCTTTTTCAAGGATGACACCACTAGACTAAATTACTAAAAGGAAACCTATGTAGGTTAACAACATGCTCTAATAAGAGATGCTAAACCTTGATAATTTCATCAACTATTACAAGTTTATTCATACTCTAGTATTTCTAACCCTCAATCAACCACCAAAAGACAATAATAACATAGCTATCCCCTAAAAAGTTTCCAAAGCCCAATCATTTCATAAATATCTGGTAAACATGATCCATGTTCTTAATAGGAGAATCACTAACAATATTTAAGACCAAGTGTTAACTATCTACAATTTACTGTAAAGGTATTCACAACAAGCAAAACTAACTAGGATAAGCAAAAATATAACTACAAGCCATGAAAGACTCTAGTACCTATGGAGATGCTCACCATTTCACCTATATGGAACCCCCTAAACAATACATATACACTTCAGAAAAAGTAAAGGTATGTCTCAACTTGCCTTTAAAGAAAAATTGCAATTCAAAACTCAGTCCAAGGCACCAACCAAAAGCTCTATTCCATTAAATCAACACCAAACACATTCAATCTAATCAAATATGACATTTACAAGTCAAAAGGAGTACAATGATACCTATATCAACTATATTTGTTCCAAGTCTAATATTCTCTTCAAAAATTATTTTCAAAAATACAAGGGTAAAACCAAAATTTTATTTTAGAATAATGTTCTTCATGTCAAGAGAAGTCTGTACTTGAAAACTTATGCAAAAATGAGTTGAAATCGATCCTCAACTCAAAGAAGAACCATTTTTATACTTCATGGGTAGAACCATAAATTCAAATTTAAATCAAGAATTTGAAGTTGTTTTGAAGATGAAATCAATGGAAAATGATTAATACAATATCTAGGAACTTACCCATGAAACAAATCTTGAAAACTCCATCGAAATCGCCCTAAACGAGGTCCCAAGCTCTCCAAAAGAAGAAAATACTAATTGGGACCGAAAATGGAATTAATATACTGTCTAGGTCAATGCCCTTCGCAAACGCTAGTACCATGGCGATGATCGCGAGAATGACTGACCTAGACCTTTGTGAATGCGAGCCTAGGGCCACGAATGCAAAGAAGAAACAACTTAACCCTTCATGAATACGAGCCTCTGGCCGCGAATGCAAAGAGTAAATATGACCCGACCCTGGCCCAGGTTTATTTTTCATTGTGAATATGTCTTGCCACTTACGATTGCGATATACAAGGAATTACTTCATTACTAATGCACGTTTAGATCCATGAGCATGATGAAGGAGAAGATCAGCACTAGAAAACAACTTCAATAACTCTAAGTCCAAAATCTCTCTAAACAAACCCTCGGGATTATTCGGGACCTACAGAAATAAATCAATAGTGCTACTAGACTAATTTTGATATTTCAGACTCAATGGAACCATCAGATTTTTGAAAAAATATCGTTTACAATGAATTATCCCTCGAGACTCCTTTAAGGCTATTTTTAATAGTCTTCATTAAAAGGGTCAAAATGCAAAATAGAGGCTCGAGACCCAAACTAAATGCACTACTAACTCAAAATCAATATTTCAGATCTAATGAAACTGTCAGAATCACGATTCAAATCTCGAATGTTAAAATATTGACCGAAGTCAAATTAATCACTTCAAAGGATATTCAAACTCACAAACTTATATACTTCACTTTCGAATATATCACATAACGTACCAACCATTTATGCAACTCATCAATAACATAAAGCAAAAATAAAGAAGGGAAAAATGATCAAACTATAAAAATTTCTAAAATTCACTACTAGGGTTATTATATTATCCACCACTAAGATATACGTTGGTCCTCGAATGTACAGGCAATGAAAGCATCAAAATAGATAAAATATAGAAAAAACCTTTGAGAGCCTCAAGCAAGCACTCCAAAGTAGATTCACAACTATAGGACTATTGGTCTCACCATAGAATGAGAAATCTATCACACAATGACTCACTAGGTCACAGCACTAGCATTCAAGGACAAATTTCTCTATGAAGTTGAATTTCTTTAACATCGAACATCCTATATACTCAAAATTGAGTTGAACACAATAAAAGTTTTGAAGATACCTGGCTAACCTAATCCTAACCAAAAGATCACAAGACACTAACTGTACTACAAAATAAAAAATAATCCTCGGGGTAACAAAATACCAAGAAACTCATGAAACATTATCATTAATCCCCAAAATACTGAATCAACCTACTCAAGGCTAAAACCAAAACTATCTAATCAGACAAAACTACATCCTTAATCTAGAGTAACCGGACAAAAATCAATATCAATGTCACACAAAACCTCAAATGTCACACTTATCATACGTGGGCCTCCAAGACATAATCCCATCACTATGATCACCTCTTTAAGGTAATCGAGAATCATCAAAAACTCTTTATACCATAGACATGAACACTCTAAATTACATTAACTCTCAAGTAGCTCATCACAAAAATCCATGCAATTCCTAACACTTAAATGACATCAATTAACACAAAGTCCTCAATAATCTAGTAGAATAAAGAGTCTCTTTGCTCACGCATATATAAATAATCCACCATATCTGGAAAAATCAACCCGTAGAAGAAGCACATCAATCACTATGTCTCACTCGCTTATGGTCTCCCAAATCACAAATCGATAATTGAAAAAGTCACCGCTAAACTTTCGATAATCCATTGATGAACCAAACTTCTAGGATTTTGAATTTTCAGAATGATCTCATACCTAAACTCTATCAAAATCCTTATATACAAAATCTCATCCTTTTTCCTTAACTCTCTTTCCATTCAGTATTCTTTAACTCTAGAATCATGGAATAATAACACATTCTCTAATCAAAAATTCATGAGCAAAATATTAAATTAAGTGTAATACCCTACATTAGACAATAAGTATTTATATTTTTTTCCTTGAAAGAAAAAAAATAAATGAAGAGAAATATAGTGGTCCAAGCCCATTTGACAAAAACCAAGGGGATGATGACAATTTAACTAATGGTCTAAACCTCACAAGTCAAAAAAAGAAAGGGATTACATTCAACAAATAAGAAAAAAATGAGAGAAGAAAACAAAAGAAAAGAAGGGAAAGACGCAGCAGCTATAGGATTTGGCATCAATTTTTCTTATCAACTCTTGTACCTAGTAGTTTATAGAGAAGAATTCATCCCCAGTTAAGGCAGATTTGAAGGTATTATCTTATTCTATTGAAAAAAAATATGAGATAATGGGTATCACTAAATAGGAATTAGTTATTATGATGAGGTTCAATAACTTATTATCATCGAAAAGTTTAATTTCTTGCATTACTTTGATAATTAGAGAGGAAAGTAACAGATGAAAATCGAGATCAAGAAAATTGAGAGAATCCTTTGAATTCTCCATGAAATTAATGTATTATAAAATAGGAGTTGAATAAATAAAGAATGATAGATTGGTTGAAAGCATTCATAAAGTAGGCAGACTCTGCTTAAGCAAATAAAGAGGCACATAAGGGCCTTGAGGGTTGGATATTCAGAATTTATTATGAATTTGACTAAATTAAGAGAATTAACACGAGATTGATATGATGTGATTATAGATTTAATCTAAGAAAGTGGTACGAATTGTTCAAAGTGACAAGTTTGGTATTTCAACACATATGCTGTGAGTAGTAACCTTTTCATGATTTGTATTTCCTAACTTGCATATTTTATACATGATTTTGATAAAACAAGAATTACCGAATGCTTTGAAATTGCATGTGGTACAAGTCTTTTACTTGAGATGATACTGAAATTAGGTATTTGAGATGTTCATAAGACATATTTATCGTTACTTGAGATATGATCACCGATGTTATGAAAGTTTTTCACTCACATGAGACTTAAGTATTTTTGACATGTGTTTATTCAAGTTTACAAGTAATATGATTTGATATAAACTTTAAATGCTATGTAGTATTTTGAAAAATACTTTTATATGAATATTTATTGTTTAGAAAGAAAGCATAAGTGAGAGTAAACCTTGATTTGAATCTCGTAGCTAACGACGAGATCGTTAGACCTGGTGCATCTTGTATTTAGTTATTATTGTTACAGCCCTCGCTAGTGGGAACGTAGAACTAGCATACTGTTACTGATGTCCCTCGAGTAGGGGCCTACTAATATGATATTTGACTCCTTTATGGAGGGTCCAATGTTATTGGCTATTCTTGATATAGAATGTCATACTGATTACATCATTTATTCTTGGAAAACTCTCAAATATGTAATATTTGATATGATATATTGTTTATTGAGTTTATTACTGAATATTTAGTTTATCTTTTTTACATGAAACAGATGATACTGCTTATTTTTACTATTTTCTAAAAGAGCATTTATTTCATGATGGTTTATGACTTGTCCCTATTAAAATGGTTGTGGTTAAATGTTATTACTCACTGAGCTAGTGTCTCACTCCTTGCTATTGTTTTTACAGAGAACGCAGGTGACAGTGAGTATTTCATTAGATAGAGAACTCAAGGTAGCATATTCCTAGTGAACCCAGCATTTGTTCGCATGGGCAACAGTTTATTTATTTGTTATGTTCTTTTTCTTGAAAACTCTTAGAGTTTCTCCATAGTCTTGTCTTTAGATTTTTGAGTATTCTCTCATTATTTTGGACTTGTGGAGTATTGGACTTTCTCTTATGTTTGGGAGATGGATTTCATATTACTATTTGGTGGTATTGGTGCATAGTTGATGAAATATGGTGAATCATGTTGAAGTTTGGTGTGTTGGTTGTGATTTTTGGTTGTTGTTCTGTGGATTTGAGTCAAGAAATTTTCTTGTTATGCCAAAAAATAAAGGAAACTCTACCCGATTTTCTATAGAATTTTGACGAGGCTAGCCTTAGAGTCCTAACCTCCATAGCGCCAGTCATGACCCTATTTTGGGTCGTGACATTAATCCGCTTAGCTACAAAAGTAACAAATTCTACAAACAAGGTGCCTCCCCATTCAAAAATATATTCAAAACAAAAGCAAGATTCCTTATGAGACAAAATCCTTCAAACCTAATCGAGGGGCGTTTCAACATTATAAGTCTTTGTATGCAAACAAAGCTAACCACTAAGGAAGTAACAAATTTCAAGGCATGAATGCTTGAAAATCTTTTTTTATCCAACTAGAATCCTTTTTGACAAACCACAAGTCTAGTTCATCACACGGTCTACCACTGATAAGTATCCACTACACATCCAACAATCCAAATATGCCAAAATCTACAATCGATCCACCAGTATTCCATAACATTACAACCAAGAAGATCACACTAAAATCCTTAATTTTCAAAAAATTGAATATAATCCGATTCATAACTTAAGACTGGTACCTCAAATCCACCACTAAAGAACTAAATTGGGATAACATATCAACTGACCCAGCAAAAGCTCATGAATTAAATCAAAAATCAATCTCGAATAAGTAAATACATAAGATAATGTATTACTATAATCAAACATTATTGGGGTAGATCAAAGGCATACAAAAATCATACTTGTGGCTAATATAACAAAAGCTTTTGTCTTGAGCCCATCTCGTGAAACATGATATTGAGATCTGATATCTCCTAGCGCAATCAATGAATTGCATCTTTTCTAAGCTATGGGAAATCCTTCTTATAGTTCTCGAGATCTCCACACATGAAGCAACCTAAAAAAGTAAGAGCTCGTTGAATTGAGCCTGGAGTACTGAAATAGACACCATGATCTAACCCTCTCCAAGCATAACCACGAGGATATTGGGCCTCCACCATACATGTTGCCCTCTTCATTAAATCCAAAGGGACTTTGTTCTACAAGCCTCTTATATTTCCACACAAAATTCTCTAGAAACTCTCGAGCAAATTAATCCCATAAAAGAGTGATGACAACCAGACTTGAGATGTATCTTGAATTCAGAGGCTCCAACAACATCTCAAGTCTGGTTGTCACTACAACAAGCCTCTAAATACAGAACTAGATCAATAAACTATAGTATCTTAAATAGGGATAACGCATGAGCTAGATAAAAAAGAGATCTGATAAGCTTCGAAGACTATCAAACACTGCCTCAATATCCACAATTATCAATGTTGAATAAACTCAACCTACGATCTACTACTCTAACCAATACCTGTACGGGATGCATAAAATAAGAAAAAGGAAAAAAAATCAAATGTGAGTACAAAACACGTGTACTCACAAGCAGCATCGATAATTGACCATAATTCAAAACAATAGAGAGAATCACCACCCCGACTACCCAAGGTTCCTTATCATTCTAAATACAACCGATAGATATACCACTTCATCCTAATAGGGTATTACTACACAACAGTCAAAGATTAAAAAATATAAAATAGGCTCATTATTCTTGATAAGTCAACACTAATCCTTTTATGATCAATAATTAAAGAAAGTCATTTATGAAAGAGACTTACTAACACAGTATATCAATCTTAATATAACATGTTCAAGTAATAATATGGGATAAAATAGTAAGGGTGTATATAAAAGTGTTTATCATACTACCAAAAGATGCAACACAACAGTTTCTCAAATCAAGCCATAACATACACCGCGTCTCATAACATGTCAACCACCAATGTCAACAAAAAATGATTTAAGATGATGTGATGAATTGAAATGAATGATCAATACACAATATTAGAAATAAGGTTCAATCATTATAATTAACTACAAAAGTAAACACTTAACGATAATATCAAATCATACCAAGAAAAGTAATGCAGTGTAATGTAATGATGATGGAATCATAATGATTGGTTGAAAGCCATTGTATGACTTTTTGTAAACACCTACAAAGCCTCAACGCTTTCAAGATAGGACCTATGGTGTATTTGTGACCCATATACTTTTTCAAATATCAATTCACCTCTCCGGCTAATGTTCATGGATTAAGAATTTTATGAAGTATTTATCATATCTCAACAACCCAATCGGCATATCTCTCGGTCTAGGTACTTTTAAAAACATCCCCTTTTTTTCAAAATTAGTGTGTCTCAATGATATCTATGTCTCGTGAATATGTATGTATAAAATAATGATGTAATGCTCACAACCAATCAGTATGAAGATGATAATCCATCCAATACATGCAAAAATAAGCTCAAAATCAACTCAATGTGTCAAAAGTTCATGATATCAGCCCTCACTAAGCACCACTAGAATGGATTAGTCATATAAGACATTAATAATATCACTTCAAACCCCTCGCTCGGGTATAATCAATATGAAACGATAATTTAATGCACAAATAAGGCCAACAATATTAATTCAAGCCCCACTCAAGAATTAAGACAATATTTTATCTCCAATCAATAATAATATACATATAATCCCCCACTCAGGAACACGTTATGAATAACAATCTCAATAATAATAATATATTACTAAACTATCCAAATCTAGTTTACATTTCAACTTGTCTTTAAAGAAGATCCATAAGTCAAAAAGCAGTCTAAGGAATCAACTTAAAGTTCTAATCCCTTGAATCAACACCAAACGCCTACAATCTAATCAAATATAATATCTACAAGTCAAAAAGATTCCAACGATACTCATATTGATTATATTTATTTTGAATAAAAAATTTGCTTCAAAAATTATATTCAAAAATATAAGGATAAAACTAGAATTTTATTTTACAATAATGTTCCTCATGTCAAGAGAATCCTATGGTTGATAACTCACATGAAAATGAGTTTAAATCAGACCTCAATTCAAAGAAAAACTAATTTTATATTTTACTGTGTAAAAACCCACAAAATCATATTTAAATGCAATAATCTGAAGTTGTTTTGAAGATGAAATCAATGAATTATGATGAATAAAATTTTTAGGAACTTACCCACGGAATAAATCTCTAAAATATCTTTGAAATACCAAAACCGAGGTCTTAAGCTCCTAAAATAGAGAAGTACAAATTGGGGCCAAAATAGAATTAATATTTTGTTCAGGGTTGTTGGAGCCTTGAAGTTTGATGAATGGCACAATGAATGAAACAAGTTAATCTAGTTATCCCACTAATGCGACATAATCAAAATTGCAAGTGCACTGGTGAATGAAGACAAGTCTACTGAAAATTGGAACAAATAAGCATGCTAAATTCTGAGAAATTCAAGATGAATATCACATGTATCAAAGAAGAAGTTGAGGATGAGTACACACTTGAAGATATGAGTAAGTGAGTTGAACAAGAGTTCTACTTAGACAAGGAGATCAACTTGAACAAGGATTTTTACTTAACAACAAATTCTGAAGAGTTGAAAAGTCCAATCGAAGATAGAAGATTGATGATCTTAAGGACATTTTGAAAAGTTGTTAAATAAGAGGGATTTAATCTTATAATCACTCATGCACTGAAAAAAAAGAGGAACAATTAGTAAATTGACATTGCAGTTCCAAAGCTTGAAGGAGTCAATAGTTGAACCTGTTCCAAATACCTAGTAGTTAAGGTGTCTTAGATTCTATGTGTTAGGATTGGTTCTTGAGTTGTATTGTTTTATTTAATTCTAGTCTCGATGAAGTATTAAATGAGTTAGGATTATTATCTTCAAGTTAGGGAACTCTAATACTTGGGAACACTTACCCTAGGAAGGTTTGTGTGTTTTATAGAAGTGGGAATTAGAGTTTATAGTTCCTAGATTACAATAGTCTTTTAATTTACTGATTGTTGAGAAGGCTCAATGGTTTTAGTGAAGTTGGGGTTAAATCCTGTAGAGGTATAGGTTGTGGTTTTTCACACCTCTTTGAGCCTAGTGTTTTCCATTTGAAAAATCATTGTCTCATTTACTTACTGTTTTAGCATTGTTAAAATACGTTAGACAACTTGTTTCACTGATAAGCAACTATTAGGCTAAACTAAGTAAAGCAGTAGGTCTCGTACTCTAACAAGTGGCATCAGATACGGTTGTCTTAAATAAGGTTATCACCTAAGAAAATATCACTATTTGATGGCACTCACTTTATCAGTTGGAAAGCAAGAATGGAAATGTTCTTGGAAGGAGAAAATTATGAGTTGTGGGATCGAATCACCAATGGACCCGCAATCCCAATGAAGACTATTGATGGAGAACTAGTCAAGAAAGTTAGGATTGAGTTTACTGCAGAGGATTTCACTGTATTGAAGAAAAATGCAAAGGCCAAGAATATTCTAGTTTGTGGACTAGGTCCTTCTGAATATAACAGAGTGTCCAACTGCAATACTGCCAAGGAGATATGGTATGCCTTGGTAAATGCACATCAAGGCATAGCTCAAGTGAGAAAATTTAGGATTGCCTATCTCTTCACTTCATATGAGGCTTTCAACATGAGGGAAAATTAATCTTTGCATGAAATGATGACTTGATTGACAACCTTGACCAATGAGCTGACATTCCTGGGAAAAGCCATATCTACTGAGGAACAGGTGAAAAAGGTTTTAAGAGTTCTTACTAAGTACAAATGGGATGTAAAAGTTACAACAATTAGGGAGGTAAAAGATCTTACCAGGATGTCCCTGGATGAGCTTTTTGGTAACCTGAAGACTTATAAAATACAATTAGATGAAGTCAAGAAAAAGAAAGTAGCAGCTGAAAAAAAAACCTTGCCCTAAAGGCAACTGACAATTATGAGGAGGTTGAACATAGTGAGTAACAAACCGATTTCATTTCAAAAAACTTCAGCAAATTCTTCAAGTAGAAGCAAGGAACAGGTAGAAAGAAACGTTTCACTGACAACTCTGTTGGTTGTTACAAATGTGGGAAGACTGGTCATCAAATCAGAGATTGTCCTCTTTGAAAAGTTGAATGAAGAAAGGAAAGAGAAGAAAAAGAGTTGAAATAAAAGCAAAAAAAAAAGAATATGTTATGGTATCAACATGGGATTCAAACTTAGATGAGTCAGATAATGAGATTGATGAAACTGCTCTTATGGCAATTGGTGATTCAGACTTAGGGAATAAAGAAGATGTAACCTCTAAGGTAAGTGTTTTTGAACTCAAAGAGAAATTATACTTGTTCTGTAAAAGAAAGCTTGTATCCTTAATGAGTGCTTTAATTAATGATTTTTAAGAATTAACTTCTGATGGGGATGAGATTTTTAGCAGCCTTGTAAGCCTGAAGTTTGATTACATTGATCTTGAGGCTTGCATGAACACTATTGAAAATAAAAATAGCACTCTTAAGGAACAGGTAAGTAAACTTAGTTTTCCAACCTTACACTAAAATCTGAGGTTTTAAAATTGACTCTTTCTGAAAAGGAAAAAAGGTCAAAAGTGAAGAACAAGAAAGAATTGAGTCTGAATTGAGAAAGGTAAAAAATAATTGGTACGATGAAAAAGAAAATATGGGTATCTTAAGTCAAGGGGTTTCCAAACTAAAACTTGAACTTGAAAGAGCATCTACATGGACAAAATCCTCAAGAATTATCCATAATTTAAGTGAAAGAACCCAAAATAAAAAGGTGGGATTGGGGTTTTACAAAAATTCTATTGCTACCAAGGACTTGTGCTTTATATGTGGAAATCTGGGACATCATACAACTGAATGTCCAGCTGTTGCATAAAGCAGATCTAAAAGCACAAACCTTGCAAAGAAATCTAACTTTATGATAGCCCAAACCAACATGAAGAAAAATAAAACTGGTCAGAGGAACGGGTCACACCACCTGTTACCTCGATGGGCTAGAAGAAATCTTATTCACCCTTTTTCTCATAAGAAAGAACCCAAGCTTGTCTGAATTCCTAAATCTAACCCTTAATTTTATTTGCAGGTAAGAGTGAAAGAAAGCAGAAAGCACTGTTACTTAGATAGTTTTTACTCAAGACATATGAATGGGGACGAGAAAAAATTCCTTTCACTGTCTAAGATAAATAGAGAGGGAGTATCATTTGGTAATGGTAAAAAGGACATTGTTATTGGAATTAGAAGATTGGTACAGCTGAATTAAAGGCTCTAAAAGATGTATACCTAGTAGAAGGATTGAAGCACAACCAACTTAGCATGTTACAACTATGTGATAAAGGTAGCAAGGCAATTTTCACTTCTACAGGTTGCAAATTCAACAGGATGGATACCAAGGAAATTGTGCTTACTGCAAGAAGACACAAGAATGTATATAAAGCTAATATTATGAGCATTCCTAGAACAAGACTGACTTGCTTAAGTGCTATTGAAAATGATCCCATTATTTGGCATAAGAGACTTGGACATATAAGTCTGAAGCAATTAAACAAACTTAATTCTAAGGACATGGTGATGGGCTTGCCTAAAAATAAGTTCAAGAAAGATAAAATTTGTAGTGCTTGTGTAAGGGGGAGGCAGTTAGATCTTCTTTTAAGTCCAAGAACCATGTCAGCACTACCAAGTGTCTTAACCTAATTCATATGGATTAGTGTGGACCAATGAGAGTTCAAAGCAGATGAGGTAAAAGGTATGTCTTTTTTATTGTTGATGACTATTCTAGATTTATCTGGAGATTATTCTTAGCATCCAAAGAAGATTCTTTTGATATATTTTATGTATTCATGAAGAAAACAGAAAAGAAACTAGTCATTTCCCTAATTTCCGTTAGATCTGACCATGGCACAAAATCTGAAAATACAAAGTTTTTGGAATTTTGTTCTGAAAACGGTATATATCATAATTTCTATACACCTAGAACACCTCTACAAAATGAAGTAGTTGAAAGGAAAAATAGGACTTTGGAAGATAGGGCTAGAACAATGATGCTTACAGAGATCTTGCAAAGAATCTCTGGGATGTGGCAACCAGTACTATTGTATACACTGTTAATAGATGCATGATTAGGCCTACTCTTGAGAAAACTCCCTATGAATTATTAAAAGAAAGAAAACCAAATACTTCTTGCTTTAGAACCTTTGGTTGCAAATGTTTCATTCATAATAATAGTAAGGATATTTTGGGAAAATTTGATGCTAGAAGTGATATGGGAATCTTCCTAGGGTATTCTCAACATAGTAAAGCATGTAGGGTCTTAAGCAAATGAACAAACTGTGTTGAAAAAAGTGTGCATGTAGTATTTGATAAAACTTGTGTTGAGACTAACCTACAAGAAGAAGGTGAAATAGAAGAATATATGAAAGAACAGGTTGTGCAACCTGATCCAATGATCGGAAGAACTAAACCTGAAGGCACCCAAACAAAGGGAAATGGACCTGAAGGCACACTGACAGAGGGATCTGAACCACAACGAACACCTACTCAAACCATCAACTGTAAGCCCACCAACTCATAAAGACTTGTTCCAAAAGGCTACAAGTATCAAGGGTCTTATCCTATTGAGAATTTTCTTACTAATTTCTCTTCAGAAGTCACTACTAGATCTGGACTCCAGAACATATGTTCATCAAGGCATTTCTATCCTCAACTAAACCAAAAAAAAAAAGGTAAATGAAGCACGTCTTGATGTTTATTAAATCATGGACATGCTAGAGGATCTTAACCAATTTGAAAGAAGAAAGGTTTGGCACTTAGTTCCACCTCCAAAAGATAGAACTGTGATTGGAACTAAGTGGGTGTATAGAAATAAGGTTGATGAACATGGAACAGTTACAAGAAACAAAAACAAGATTGGTGGTCCAAGCATACAATCAAAAAGAAGGCATATACTCTGATGAAACTTTTGCACCTATGGTAAGACTTAGAGCAATCAAACTTCTTATGGCCTTTCCTGCCTATAAAGAATTCACTCTTTCAAGAGTGATTTCTTGAATGGCATTCTCAAGGAGAAAGTTTATGTGAAACAACCTCCTAGATTTGAAAGTAAGGAATTTCTTGATCATAGGTACAAGCTTGACAAGGCTTTGTATGGACTAAAACAAGCTCTAAGAGCTTGGTATAAAAGATTGTCAAAATTTCTTTTGGAGCATGGACATACAAGAGGTAAAATTAACAACACTCTCTTTTTAAAGACTAATGGGAAAGATTTGTCGATTGTGTAGGTTTATGTTGATGACATTATATTTGGCTCTACAAACATCAACATGACTCATGACATTATAAAACTCATGAGTTGTGAATTTGAGATGAGTATGATAGGAGAGATTAGTTTTTTCTTGGGCTTACAAATCAAACAAACAGCTACTGGAACTATAATTAATCAACAAGAGTATGCTAAGAAACTTCTCAAAAAGTTATCCATGGGGGAAGCAAAAGAGATAAGTATTCCCACTGCCACTGCAACAAAATTAGATATAGATAAAATAGTTCTATCTGTGGAACAAAAGGCATATAGAGAGATGATTGAATCGCTACTCTACTTCATAATAAGTAGAGCTGATATTGTTTTTAGTGTGAGATTGTATGCAAGTTTACAAGCAAATCCCAAGGAGTCTCATCTTAAATCTGTAAAGAGGATTTTTAGATATCTCAAAGGGACCACTGAACTTGATCTTTGGTATCCTAAAGGTAGCAATTTCAAATTGGTAGGCTATTCTGATATCGAGTATGCAGGTTATCTAGTGGATAGGAAAAGTACCACAGGTATGGAACACTTTCTTGGATTATGTTGATCTCCTGGTCCACTAAGAAGCAAAACTCTGTAGCTTTGTCAACTGCTGAAGTTGAGTATGTAGATATTAGATATTGTTGTGCAATATTGCTATGGATCAAGCAGCAATTATAGGTTTTTCGTATGGACATAGAATTTGTTCCAATTTATTGTGACAATACCAGTGCAATAAAACTTGCAAAGAATCCAGTTCAACATAAGTGTTCAAACTTAGAATTATTTTAGCCTTCATAAGTTGGCGATCCTTTTTCTCAATCCTTATGACCTTCAAATATCGATTTTTAGGTTAATTCATGATCAGGAACGTCAGTAGGTGTTCTCAGATAAGTTTTGGATTTTGAACTTTGTTTGAAACATATTTGAAAGCTCAAACCAGTGGATCGACGCAATCTCGACACGTCGTGTCACCCATCACGTCAATGAGTATTTTCTCTAGCTCTCACTACTAATTCTAGTGAACCAACATGGACTCGACGTAGCGCATTGGCTATCGCGTTGATGCCAATGACACGGCGCGTCGTTCTGCGCATTGCTAGTCCAGTTTTCAATATTTAAAAAGATACGTCCTCAGGGGTAATTGGGTCTTTTCCCACCTTATGTTAGCCCCCAAAATAAAAAATTCCTTTAGAGGCAAAATCCATTCATCTTTCTCAAAAATTCTCAAGAAGCAAACCTTAGGATCTCTAATTCAAGATTCAACCTTCAAGAACACTCCATCATTCTTCGCAAATTTGAATACCAAGGTATGTGAAGTGTTCATTCAAGGGTTTCCTTCCACCCTTGGAGTTCAAGAAACTCTTTTTGAATACAAGTTAATTTATTTCATAGATTTCATGTTGGATCTTGAATGTATTCATGATTATGATGTTAATGATGATCTAATTCCATGATTTGTTCCAAGTTTCATGCAAACTAGTTTAATTATGAATTGAATTTTGTGAACTACATGTCAAACTCTTGAATTGCAAGCTAAATGTTAGAATCCATGATATTACTACATGTTTATTGATAGGTGAAATCCCCATGCTCCCCAAGTGTATTTCAAAATGCTTATGTGATTAGACTAGTCCAAGCGTAACATGTTATTGTATGATATCAATCATGCACAAGCTCATGTAAACAAGTGTTTGACCAAAGATATCTAAGTGAATGTATTATTAGCAAGCTAGTACCATGATGCTACTAAAGTCATGAAGTGATTTACTTTTTATACTATCGAGTCCTGGGGTATTTAATACCCGACAATTTAATTACTTACCTAGAGCCAGTGTCAGTTACAGAATAATCTTAGTCATGTCACGATCAGTAGTACTCTCAGTTAGTTACAAAACTTAGGAAAAACTTAGTAGACTCAGTATCAGTCTAGTCCAGTTCAGTATCCAGTTTAAACCTCAGTAAATTCAGTCAGTTAATAGAATTTAGTAGTATTCTATCAGTCAACAGAACTCAGTAAACTCAGTTCAGTTCAGTTAAATTGTATAACCAGTAATAGTTTGGTCAAACCTAGTATGGACTAGGGATCAGTTCAGTGTCTATTCAGTAGGGAGTAGGATTCAGCATCGAGCGAACCCAAGGATGGGGACATTCCTGTCAGCAGAGGGTTTGACCCTTCGTAACAATCCCTGTATCATAGAACTACATAGCCAGCGTAGGTTGAGATATTCTCCTACCATACTAGGGTTGATACATCTCATACAAGTTTTCCTGCCAGTGAGGGTTGACGAAAGAGAATTATGCCAGAGAGGGTTAACTCATAGTTGTCTTTACCCATGGCATGATACTGACACCCTTCCAACTCGAGTTATAGGTTGGACCCTAATCTATTTAGAGAGGGGCATGTCGGTTAGATGATTACCTCCCACAGTCTTAGTTTCAATCTTAAGAATAAAACTCAGTTCAGTTCTACAGAAATCAGGACTACCAGACAGAGTTACTCAATTTAGTACAAAACTTAGTATAGTTCCACGAAATCAGGACTATCAGATACAGTCATTCAGCTATCAGTTATAAAATATTAATAAGCTCATATATCAGTAAATTAGTAATTCAGATCTCAGTATTTTGTGTTATCACGGCCTCAGTTATAGTCTATGTACTCATGCATGTACTCTCATTCAGTTATACTCATGTTATTTAGTCAGTATTGTTCATGCATATGAACCCATGCATCACAGCCTACCTCACTTAGCATACCAGTACATTCAAAGTACTGACGCATACCTTTCTTTTATGCTATAATGTTTTATATTATAGGTTCAACCGCACAAGCTCCTGATCATACTTAGCAGCCTGATCCATCAGCAGCAGACTAGTGGTGAGTCTTCATTGTTCGAGGACAGATTTATTATTTGGGTATTTCATTACTCAGTTTATTTCAATAGTCAAAGTTAGTTAGGGACTTGTCCCATCAACTCCTTGTTCAGACAGTAGAGGATTTTCAGACTAGAGTATTTTAGACAGATATATCAGTATTTAATTTTTAGTACTCAGTATTTATTTACAATTTTGAACCTTATGGCAAGTTTTCACCTAATTTTTGTATAATACAGTATTATTATTTAGTTATCATAGCAGGTACCAGTCATGGGTTAGATTGTGGCTCCTTGGGATTATGAGCATCGTGTAGCATCCGGGGTACAGACTCGGAGTGTTACAAACTTAGTATTAAAGCTTAAAGTTCAACAGAGTCCTAGGAATACTAAAAACCGCATCTAGTAGGGTCTTGTGCATGGGTGTATAGTACGCCACACTTATGGACAGGAGGCTATTAGATATTTTAGGAAAAGTTTTATTTCTTTCAGTATTCATGTCATGCGAGTGAGCGTGAGCTTAACTTAAAATATCTGTCTAATCTATTCTCTCCTTTTTATTTACAGAACATACCTCCCAAAAAGACTAACGAAAGGAGAATCGAAAATCAGTCAGCACCTCAGCCCATTCAGGTAGATCCCCTGGATGAACATGTCTTCCACACTGAATTTAGAGCAGATTTCACCACCCTAGCTCATTCTGTGGCAGCCCAGAATGAGCGCCCAGCTGCCGCTCTGGCCAACCCAGTGGTCAATACTACTACAGCCAGGATTCGAGACTTTACCCGAATGAACCCTTCATCTTTTACTAGGTCTAAGTCAGGGAAAAACCCACAGGAATTTCTTGATCAGGTGCAGAAGGTTATAGATATTATGAGGGTGACAACTACTAAGTGTACCGAGTTAGCTGCATATCAGTTATAGGATGTGGCTCACTCATGGTTCAAATAGTGGAAAGTAGAGATGGCCACAGATATAGGGCCCATAGAATGGGAGGAGTTTGCTATTGTTTTTCTGGATAGGTTCTTCCTGATAGAGTTGAGAGATGCGAAAATTTTGGAATTTATAAATTTAAAGCAGGGCAACATGACGGTATAAGAGTATTCTCTTAATTTTACTCAATTATACAGATACGCAACTCATATGGTAGCAGATAGAAGATCTAAGATAAGTAAGTTTGTGTCTAGCATATTTAATAGTATGGTCAAAGAGTATAGGACCACAATGTTGATTAAGGATATGGATATATCCAAGCTCATGGTCCATGCTTAGCAGATAAAGGAGGCTAAGAATAGGGAGAAAGAGAAGGAGAACAAGAGAGCAAGAATGGCTAGTTTTAACTTTGCTCAGCCTAAGTCAGGGGGTGGGAATCGTTCTCAGTTCTGCCCAAAATCCTTAGTACTAGCTCCGTCCTCATCCAGTGCTCCCGTGTCAAAATTTTAGAGACGGCAATAGAGATAGGGCGTCAGGCCCTAAACCCTAAGGTAGTGTTAGTAATGCCCAAACAAATCCTCTTTACCAGAAGTGTGGCAGAAACCATCAAGGTGTCTGCAGAGCTAGCAGTGACGTATGCTTTGGATATAGCAAGCCAGGCCATAGAGTCAGACAGTGTCCTCAGGTGGGTTTGCAGAGTCAGCGTAACCATCCCTCAACTCAGTCCAATTGCCCGAATCAGCAGGGTGCCACTTCCAGTGCCACCAGTGGGCAACATCTAAATAGACTCTATGCACTTCAGTTTTGACAGGATCAAGAAAGTTCTCCTGATGTGGTCACTGGTATATTACAAGTTTATTATTTGCATGTTTATACTTTGGTAGATCTCGAAGATTCTTTGTCCTTTGTTACTCCTTATATAGCTGTTGACTTTAGGGTCAATCCCAAAATCCTAGCAGAGCCTTTCTCAGTCTCTACCCCAGTAGGTAAATCTATCATAGCCCAGTGGGTATGCAGGAACTGTCCAGTTAGAGTATTTTAGAAAGTCACTTCAGCAGATTGAGTCGAATTAGAGATGACTGATTTTGATGTCATTCTCGGCATGGATTGGCTTTATTATTGTTATGCCTCAGTTGAATATAAAAATAGAATTGTCCAGTTTCAGTTCCCAAATGAGTCCGTCCTAGAGTAGAGGGGTAGTACTTCGGCACTTAGGGGTCAGCTTATTTCCTACCTTAGGGAAAGGAAAATGATATCTAAGATATGTATATACCATCTCGTCTGAGTCCAAGACTCTATATTAGAAAGCCCTACTCTTGAGTCAGTATCAGTAGCATGTGAATTCCCAAACGTATTTCACAAAGATCTTTATGGAGTTTCTCCTGAAAGGGAAATCGACTTCGGAATAGACCTTCTTCCAGATACTCAACCCATATCATCTCATCCGAGTCCAAGACTCTATATTAGAAACCCCTACTCTTGAGTCAGTATCAGTAGCATGTGAATTCCCAAACGTATTTCGCAAAGATCTTTATGGAGTTTCTCCCAAAAGGGAAATCGACTTCGGAATAGACCTTCTTCCAGATACTCAACCCATATCTATTTTGCCATACAGAATGGCTCCAGCAAAACTCAGACAATTAAAGAAATAGTTAAAAGATCTCCTAGATAAGGGATTCATCAAACCCAGTGTGTCCCCATGGGGCACACCAGTTTTATTCGTGCGTAAGAAAAACGGTTCTCTTATAATATGTATTGACTACAGTCAGTTGAATAAAGTCACGATCAAGAACCAGTATCCACTTCCCAAAATTGATGACTTATTTGACCAACTTCAGGGGGTTAGTTACTTTTCTAAGATAGACCTCAGATCAGTCTATCATCAGCTCAGATTCAGGGAATGTGATATCCTAAAAACAGCTTATAGAACTCGGTGTGGTCACTTCGAATTCTTAGTCATGTCCTTTGGTATTACCAATGCGCCGCCAGCTTTCATAGACTTGATGAACCATGTTTTTAAGTAGTACTTGGACATGTTCATCATAGTCTTCATAGATGATATCCTTGTTTACTCCTACAGTGAACATGGTTATGTAGACCATCTCAGAATAGTATTACAGACTATCAGAAACTATCAGCTATTAGCCAAATTTAGTAAGTGTGAAATTTAGCTAAGGTCAATAGCTTTTCTCGGCCACATCATTTTTGGTAATGGCATTATAGTTGATCCCTAAAAGACCAAAGCAGCGAGAAACTAGCCCAGACCCATCTCTCCATCAAAAATCAGAAATTTCTTAGGCTTAGCCGGTTATTACCAATGGTTTGTTGAGAGATTTTCATCTATTACATCCCCTATGTCCAAATTGACTCAGAAAAAAGTCAAATTCTTCTAAGAAGAGTTTTCAGGAGTTGAAGACTCGACTCACTATAGCTTTAATTTTGACCCTGCCAGACGGTTCAGATGGCTTTATTATGTATTGTGATGCTTTTAGGTTTGGTTTGGGGTGTATTTTGATGCAGAGAGGTAAGGTCATAGCCTACACCTCTAGACAGCTCAAACCCCACAAAAAGAACTATCCAACTCATGGTTTTGAGTTAGCAGCAGTAGTTTTTGCCTTAAATATTTGTAGGCACTACTTGTATGGTGTGCACGTCGATGTGTTCACTGACCATAAGATCCTACAATATGTGCTCTCTTAGAAAGACCTAAACCTCCATCAGAGAAGGTGGTTGGAGTTGTTGAAAAACTATGACATGAGTGTTCTGTATCATCCAGGCATAGCCAATGTAGTGGTTGGTGCCCTTAGTAGGATGTTTATAGGTAGTATTGCTTACGTGGATGATGGTAGAAAGAAGTTAGCTCAGGAAGTTTATCAGCCTGCCCGACTAGGTGTTCGCTTAGTCAATTCAGCAGAAGGTAGAGTATGGGTGTAGAGTAGTTCAAAATCATCCCTAATTTCTGAAGTAAAGGAAAAGCAGGATAGGGATCTCAGCCTAGTTAAGTCAAAAAAATCAATCAGAGATCAGAAGATAGAGGTTTTCTCCCAAGGGGGAGATGGTATTTTTCGTTGTCAGAGTAGGCTATGTGTACCAGGTATAGATGACCTAAGACAACGGATTCTTGCAGAAGTGCATGGTGTGCGTTACTTTATTCATCTCGGGGCCACTAAGATATACCGTGATTTGCGGGAGATCTATTGGTGGAGTAGAATAAAGAGAGATATTACAGAGTTTGTGGCTAAGTGCTCAATATGTCAGCAGGTTAAGATTGAGCATCAGAAGCCAAGTAGGTCCCACTTGTAAATAGGAAGGATTGAACATATACTTCGTGATGGGTTTGCCTCATATTCGTTGTTAGCATGATTCAGGTCATTGTAGATAAGATGACCAAATCAGCTTATTTCCTACCAGTCCATACCTCTTATTCATTCGAGGACTATGCCAAGCTCTATGTTAGGAAGTTGGTCAGATTGCATAGAATTTCATTATCTATTATCTCAGATAGAGTTACACAGTTCACCTCTTATATCTGCAAGGCGTTCCAAAAAGGGCTTGATACCCAAGTCTACCTTAGTACAGCTTTTCACCCTTATACAGATGGTCAAGAAGAAAGGACCATTCAGACTTTAGAGGATATGCTACGAGGGTTTGCGATAGACTTTAAAGGTAGTTAGGATGACCACTTGCCTTTGATTGAGTTCGCATATAACAACAGCAATCATTCCAGCATTCAGATGGCTCCATTTGAGGCATTCTATGAAAGGAGACATAGATATCCTATTGGTTGGTTTGAAATGGGTGAGGCCATAGTGGTAGAGCCTGACTTGGTGTTTGACACCTTAGAGAAGGTTTAATTGATCAAAGAAAGTCTTAAGATAGCTTAGATCCGATAGAAATCATACACAGATATTCGGAGAAAGGATCTTGAGTTCAAGATTGGTGATTATGTATATTTAAAGATCTCTCCTTCAAAGAGAGTGAAGAGGTTTGGCAAGAAGGGGAAACTCAGTCCCCAATATGTCAGTCCTTACCGAATTCTCAATCGTGTTGGAAAGGTAGCTTATGAGCTTGAGTTGCCTTTAGATTTAGCTTCAGTACATCCAGTGTTCCATGTCTCCTTGCTAAAGAAATGCATAGGTGACCCAGCAGTTGTAGTCCCTATTGGAAATATAGATGTTCAAAACAACCTCTTTTATGAGGAGATTCCAGTTGAAATTTATGATTATCAAATTCGTAAACTGAGGAACAAAGAGGTCCCTCTAGTCAAAGTTCTTTGGTGAAATCAGTCCGTTGAGGGAGCTACTTGGGAAGCAGAAGTAAGCATGCAGACCATGTATCCTCACCCCTTTTCTGCAAATTCAGACTCAGCTCAAGGTAATAGTTTTTCATTGAACTTACTCAGTTTCATGCCCAAATTTTCTTTATAAACTTGGTATCAGTTACCATTGCATATCCAGTCATTAATTCATGAGTCCATTCAGTCAGATATTCATGCATCAAATATGCATGTTCAGTATAAGAGACTCAGCTTATCAGCAATCCCAGTCATGTACTCAGGCATCAAATATAAATGTTCAGTATGAAATTTTAGCATAATAGTAATGTCAGCCATGAAATCATGTTCCAGTCATGCATGTCCAGTAAAGAAGTTCAGTCTGTCAGTATTCCCAGCTTAGTCTCATTCGAGGATAAATGTTCCTAAAGGGGAGATAGTGTAAGACCTCGTAAAATCCTAATCTTGGTCCAGTCTTGTAAAAGCTAGTAAGGGGTCCCAGACTTAGAAAATTTCAGCGAAGTGTTCATACTTAGAGTTATTTTAGCCTTCATAAGTTGGCGATCCTTTTTCATGACCCTTATGACCTTTAAATATCAATTTTTAGGTTCATTCATTATTAGGAATGCCAGTAGGTGTTCTCGGACAAGTTTTAGATTTTTCGGACTTTGTTTAAGACACATTTGAAAGCTCAAACCAGTGGATCGATGCAATCTCGATACACCACATCACCCATCGTATTGATGAGTATTTTTTCCAGCTTCCAGTGCTAATTCCAATGAACCGACGTGGCGCATTGGCTATCGCGTTGATGCCAACGACGCGATATATCAGTCTGTGCATTGCTAGTTCAGTTTTTAAAAATTAAAAAGTTGCGTTCTCATGGGTAATTGGGTCTTTTCCCACCTTATGTCATCCCCCAAAACACGAAATTAATCCCCTTTAGAGGCAAAATCCATTTATCTTTCTCAAAAATTCTCAAGAAGCAAACTCTAGGATCTCTAATTCAAGATTCAACCTTCAAGAACACTCAATCATTCTTCGCAAATCCGAATACCAAGTTATGATGATCTAATTCCATGATTTTTCCCAAGTTTCATACAAACTTGTTTAATTGTGAATTGAATTTTGTAAACTACATGTCAAAATCTTGAATTGCAAGTTGAATGTAGAATCCATAATATTACTACATATTTATTGATATGTGAAATACCCATGCTCGCTAAGTGTTTGTCAAAATGCTTATGTGATTAGACTAGTCCAAGTGTAACATGTTATTGTGTGATATCAATCATGCACAAGCTCATGTATAACAAGTGCTTGACAAAAGATGTCTAAGTGAATGCATTATTAGCAAGCTAATACCATAATGCTACTAAAGTCATACAGTGATTTACTTTTCATGCTATTGAGTCCTGGGGGTATTTAATACCCGACAATTTAGTTGCTTACCTAGAGCCAGTGTTAGTTATAGAATAATCTCAATCATTTTATGATAGTAGTACTCTCAGTCAGTTAGAGAACTCAGGTATCAGTCTAGTACAGTTTAGTATCCATTTCAGACCTCAGTAAATTCAGTCAGTTAACAGAATTCAGTAGTATTCCGTCAGTTAATGAAACTCAGTAAACTCAGTTTAGTTTAGTTAAATAGTATAATCAGTAATAGTTCAGTCAAGCCTAGTATGGACTAGGAATCAGTTCAGCGTCTATTCAATTGAGAGTAGGATTCAGCACCAAGTGAACCCAGGGATGGGGGTATTCCTATCAGCAGAGGGTTTGACCCTTAGTAGCAATCCTTGAATCACAGAACTACATAGCCAGCGTAGGTTGAGATATTTTCGTACCAGACTAGGGTTGATACATCTCATACGAGTTTTCCAGCCAGCGAGAGTTTTCGACCCCAATCTATTCAGAGAGAGGCATGTCGGTTAGATGATTACCTCCCATAGTCTCAGTTCCAGTTTTCAAAATAGAACTCAGTTCAATTCTATAGTAATTAGGACTATCAGACATAGTCACTCAGTTCTGTATCGAACTCAGTACAGTTCCACAGAATCAGAACTATCAGATACAGTCATTCAGCTATCAGTTATACAGTATCAATAAACTCAAATATCAGTAAATCAGTAATTTAGAACCCAGTATTATGTGTTATCATGACCTCAGTTGCAGTTTACATATTCATGTATGTACTCTCATTCAGTGATACTCATGCATTATAGTCTAACTCACTTAGCATACCAGTATATTCAAAGTACTGACGCATACCTTTCTTTTACGCTATGATATCTTATATAATAGGTCCAGACGCACGGGCTCCCGATCATACTTAATAGCTCGATCCATCAGCAGCAGACTTGTGGTGAGTCCTCATTGTTCGAGGACAGATTTATTATTCTAGTATTTCAGTTATCAGTTTATTTCAGTAGTCATAGTTAGTTGGGGACTTGTCCCATCAACTCCTTGTTCAGACAATATAGGCTTTTCAGAATAGAGTATTTCAGATAGATGTATCAGTATTCAGTTTTTAGTACTTAGTATTTATTTACAGTTTTGAACCTTATGGCAAGTTTCCGCATAATTTCCATATAATATAGTATTATTATTCAGTTATTACAGCAGGTACCAGTCATGGGTTAGCTTGTGGTCCCTCGGGATTATGTGCATCGTGTAGTGTCCAGAGTACAGACTCGGGGCTTTACAATAACTCTAATTAAAATAAAACACATGAGCATATCTGGTCCATATATTAATGACCCCTTCAACCTCTCTAACCGCCAAAATTCAAAAAGCCCTTTCATATCTCAAAAAGTTGCCACCGCCTATCAAATCAGTTCCTAAAATTAGCCTCCTCGAAATTTACTTCTTCCTTCAAACTCCTAGAATTCTTTATTCCTTCATCAATGGCTTTCTCTTCTTTCTCCCCTACTCACTCTTCCTCTCAAACTGCGAAAAATCAAATTCTACTTCATCTTCTTCAATGGAAATTGTTCCTTTCAATACACTCATACCCTAAATACCACTTGTTCCCACCTTCAAAATGTCTGACTTTGAATCTTGGAATGAATGAAATAAATGATGGATTTCTTTCATCGTCCTTTAGTAGAACTGCCGCTAGATGTTGTTCCTATCCAAATTTCTCTTCTAAAGCCATCCTCTTCTTTGCACCAAGTTCCTAAAAGGTACTGATCTAGAATCAAGAAAAACACCAGTGAACCCATTCTTATGCCTGATGAAAAGGTTCTTGAGGAACCCGCAAACTCACCCACTCCTAAAAAATCTTCTCAGATTTACAATTGCAAAAGGCAAGAGGATGTTGTTCTTGAAAAGGCTCTCCGGGAAAGCAAAAAAGAAACGCCCTATGACATCTGGTCATCCTTCTTCAAATGCCATTATCCCTACTAATGATGACTTAGTTCTGAGTCAAGTTCATCATGGGAAAAAGGTGAAAACATTATTTCCAAACCCTCCTCCTTTTGTTCTACCGAATCTTCTTCTTCCTCCAAACCACCACAAAAGACAACTCCAAAATTTGATCTAAAACCCTCAAAAAAACCTAAATCCTCCTCCCACTCTTCAAAGAAATAGGTAAATCAACCTGGTTCATCTATTCCTCTCTCTCTCTCTTTCTTTATGGATACTTTTGAAAATTTTACTCCATCTCTTGATTAGATATTTCAATTTCAAAAGTAAAAAATAGTGAGAGGTCGAGCTCTCACTGGCTATGGGGTTCCTAAAATAAGCATCCTTCTTAACAAGATAGCTGCTCAAGAATGGTCATACCTCTTTCTTCAAGGCTCCATTCAAAGAAAATTAGCCAAGAAAGAGATGACTGAATTTTACATTAATGGCAAGTTTGATTGGACTGAGTTTACCTCCACTATTCTTGGATTCCAAACTAAGCTGACTCGTGCTGATGTGGCACTTACTATGGATATTTTATCTGAAGGTTGGTCTCACTATGTGAAATTTACTTGGATCCTCTTCACAATTAACCTTCAACTCTAGAAATTACTAGGAAGTTCTCAGGTGTACTCACTCTGTAAAACCGTCGTCGAGTTGAAAATAGGGAAATGTCACCACTATATCAACTTTACTTTGATGTGGTACACAAAGTCTCTCCATAGACAGGAAAGGAGAACGGAAGAAAATTATTTGGATTTAACCTTTATGAAGCTGCTGCATTCTAAGGTCAAAATTGACCTTCCCAATCTAGTATTAAAACACATGAATTGTGTGCTCCATCAAGATAAAAATGGGCATTCACTGGCTTATGGGTTTTGGCTTGGACACATTTTTAAGGAATTTGATGTTCCAATACTTGTATGGGAATATCAAACCACTAGGATGTTCTTGACAAGATCTGTTACTCTTCTCTCCCTAAATCTATGAAATAGGACAATACTTCTCTTTAAAGAGCCTATATAGCCTTGGAAGATAAAGCTAAAGAATTGGAGGATATGCAAGCTTCTCATGCCCAAGAAACTGCAAATCTCAAGGCTAGAATTGCTGAACTTAAAGATGAACTCATTCAGGAAAGGGATTCTAGAGTTGCTCCAGCATGAACCACCTGCTCCCAAACTATTTCAACTATCATTTTGTTCCCTTCTTAGATCCCTAGGTCCCCTATTTATGCTCATTAGTATTTTCTTTTTCTCATGTTATTTATTAGCTTGTGAAGCTTATATTTTGATGTTGATGTTAATGGAACTTTTGGTTTGCCACACTTTCTTTCTTGTTTTACTCAGATTGATTGATCTTTAATACTGTTTGTTTAGTTCTAACTTTCTTGCTGCCAGTGGCCATGGATGGTTTGACTCCCATATAATTGCTCAAAAATATATGTGTGTTACTTTTTAATGATGCCAAAATGGGTGAGAAATGGTTGTGCAATACTTATAACTCAAAAATTAAACCTATTTCATTCTAGTGTGTCTTTTACTTAATGTGTTATAGGTAATATTTAGATGGCACAAAAATAGTGGTTTGTCATCATCAAAAAGGAATTTGTTAGAGCCTTGAAGTTTTGATGAATAACACAATGAATGAAACATGTTGACCCAGTTGTTTTACTAAAATGACACAATCAAGATTGCGAGTGCACTGGTGTATGAAAACAAGGCTACTGGAAATCAGGAATGGATAAGCATGCTAAATTTTGAGAAATTCAAGATGAATATCACGTGTATTGAGGAAGAAGTTGAGTTTGAGTAAAATACTTGTAGATATAAGAAAGTAAGTTGAACAAGGAGTTCTACTTAGACAATGAGATCAACTTGAATAAGGACTTTCACTTAGCAACAAATTCTGAAGAGTTGAAGAGTCCAGCTAAAGATAGAAGACTGATATCTTCAGGCTGATGATCTGAAGGACTCTTTAAAAAGTTGTTGTTAAATAAGAGGGAGTGACTCTCATAGTTACTCATGCACTGACAAAGAGAGAAGCAATTAGCAAATTGACCTTGCAGTCCCAAAGCTTAAAGGAGTCAATAGTTAAACCTATTCCAAATACCTAGAAGTTAAGGTGTCTTAGATTCTATGTAAGGTGTCTTAGATTCTATGTATTAGGATTGGTTCTTGAGTTGTATTATTTTATTTAATTCTAGTCACAGTAAGTATAAATTAAGTTAGGATTATTGTCTTCAAGTTGGGAAACTCGAAGACTTGGGAACACTTACCTTGGGAAAGTTTGTGTGTTTTGAAGAAGTAGGAATTAGAGTTTATAATTCCTAGATTACAAGTCTTGTAATTTGTTGATTATTGAGACTTAAGTGTTTTAGTGAAGTTGGGGTTAAATCCTGTAGAGGTATAGGTCGTGATTTTTCACACCTCTTTGAGCCGGGCGTTTTCCACGTGAAAAATCATTATCTTATTTGTTTACTGTTTTAGCATTGTTGAAACACGTTACACAACCTGTTTCACTGATAGGCAACTATTAGACTAAACTAAGTAAATCAGTAGGTCTCGTACACTAAGGCTGCATTTGTTTTTTTTAAGATTCAGACGTCTGAATCTGAAAGTACATCTGAATGATTAAGATGTTGCCTCTAGATCTGAAAACTGAATGATTAAGACTTTTTATTTTTCAACATCTGAATGTGCAAAAAAAAATTATTTGTATAAATAATAAAATAAAAAAATATAATTCAAATAAAAAAATAATTATAAATCATAAAAGTATATAATTTAATACAACAAAATTGTTATTTGATAGAAAAAAATATTTAGGTTTATTAGTGATAGTGATGGTTTATAATGGTGGTTGCGGTGACAATGATTGATGTTATTGATTAGTAATGTTAGTGGTGATAGTTGTGATGGTTGAAATTGTAGTGACTGTTATGATGGTGGCGGTTGGTAGTGGGGATGGTGGTTATGATGTGACGTTGCTTGATATTAGTAGTTGGAGGAGTTGATTGTGATGGCTAAAAAATAAATGGATGATGGTTGATGATGTGTTGGTGCTTGTTGGAGATGTTGTTACTAGTGACAATGGTGGTGGCCGCCGAAGAATGTATGGAGGTTGTGATGTATTAGTGGTAGTTAGCAGTGGTGCTAGACATGATAGATGAGGTGGTCGATAGTGGTTGATGATGGTGGTGGTGTTGACGGCGGTGGTGGCGGTAAATATTATTGAAAACATAAAGGTAGTAGGTGTGGTAGCGGTTGACAATAGTGGTTGGTAGCGATATTTGTTATCGATGGTGGTTATGATGGTGGAGGTGGTTGGTGGTGGTGGGTGATGGTTGACAATGATGACGGTGGCAGAGTGTAATGCCCCAATTTTCTGAATCGGGATGCTACATGGTGCTCATGACCCTGAAGGACCACAAGCTAACCCATGACTGATATCTATACCTGTAACTGGATAATATACGTATAAAAATATGGAAAACATGAACTAAAAGGTCGTAAGGTTCAATCTTGAACAATAAAACATCCGAATAAGGTGGTATCACAATACCAAAACAAAACTGAAAATACTAAAGTCTGCATTTGAAAACTCTATAATCTTCTGAAAGCCTCTAAATTGTCTAAATAAGGAGTTGAAGGAACATGTCTCCAACTAACTCCTTAAACTGAAAATAAACCGAAATACTGGAATAATAAATGTAATGATCATGTGCTTGAAAGATGAGAACTCACTGCTAATTGAACTGCTATTGCTGGTCTGGAATCTGTGCCTCAGAACCTATGGTGTAACATAAAAGAAAGCACTATAGCAAGAATACGTCAGTACAACTAAAGTACTGAGTATACGTGGGGGTAGGCTAAGTGCATAGGGTTTATATGCATGAACATGCTTACTAATATGAACGTGAGAATACATACATACATACATACATACATACGTAACTGCTACTGAACTCGTGGAGATACTGACTACTAAGTCTGAATCCTGACATCATGACTTTACCGATACTGAGATACTAAATAGATGAATGACTATTTCTGACAGTTCAAATTATAAAGAACTGGTCTGATTGACCGTGTCTAACAGTACTGAAACTGAATACTAATAACGTAAGCTATGACAACTGATTTAACTAATATAACTGTAATGATCGGCCTAACCAATGTAACTGATACTGAGTGACTGTATCTAACAGTCTAAATCTTCTAATAATGATTAAGAGTGACTAGGCTTGATCTCAAGCTTAGTCACTCTTAATCATTATTAGAAGATT
>NW_025820315.1:1287745-1298562 GCF_002878395.1 Capsicum annuum
ATACTAATAACGTAAGCTATGACAACTGATTTAACTAATATAACTGTAATGATCGGCCTAACCAATGTAACTGATACTGAGTGACTGTATCTAACAGTCTAAATCTTCTAATAATGATTAAGAGTGACTAAGCTTGAGATCAAGCCTAAATGACGGGTGATCTCTGGAACTAATAGTGAGAATACTCAACTGAATCTGAGACTGAGATCAAGCCTATTTGACGGGAGATCTCTAGATCTAATAATAAGCATCTGAATATAAGGCCAAGCCTATTTAACGAGATGGTCCATGAATCAATTGAACTATCTGAGTTCTTCACTGAGATCGATGACTGTATCTGACAGTCCTAATTTTTGATTTCTACTCTGAAAACTGATATTGAAACTGTAACTGTGGGAGGTAGTCACCTAACCGACATGTCCCGATGCTGAACTGGTGAGGTCCAATATTTACCCTGATTGGAAGGGTGTCAATACCGTGCCACCGGTAAAGACAGCTGATGTGGAGTCAGTCCTAATCTAGCGGGTGACTCCTGGTATCAGTCCTATACATATAAATGTGATAATGGGTGACCCCTGAGTATGTCAGTCCTATCTAACGAGTGACATCTCGTACCTACGCTGGCTGCGTAGTTCTGAAATTTAGGGATTGCTTTTAAGGATCTCAGTCCTCACTTGCGGGTGAGTCCCCATCCCTAGGCTCGCTCGGTGCTGAATCCTACTCCCATCTGAAAGACACTGCACTGAACTGATTAACTGAACTTACTGAGTTCCGTGATGGATGGAATACTACTGAGTTCATGAGATTTCTGAGAGTACTGACTTATAGAGATTACTGAAGTTATTGGGTACTGAGATTACTGAGAGTACTGACTTATAGAGATTACTGAAGTTACTGGGTACTGAGATTACTGAGATTAACTGAGCATAACTGAGATTACTGAACTACTAAGACTGCTGAGATTTCTGACTCACATGAGTAACTGAATTCTATAGATCATGGCTTGACTAAGAGTATCGTGACAACATGTCATGGCTCTAGGCACACAGCTATATTTTTTGGGTACAAGTATCCCCAGGACTCGAAGGAAGGAAACTAACACACAAGACTGACTTGATCATAAGGATGGATTCCACAATTCACAATATCATGAGTAGGGGATTTCATACTACACATGATTATCATATTCTTGAACATGAAAGATAATGCATGTAACATGTACATACTTGCATGGTTCTAGTTTCATGAGCATTCCATATCACAACAACAATACATAACAATTTGCATGGAATTCATGTTGAGTCATAAGGGATAGAGCATGGACTTGTCATTTGGGTTCTACTTAGCTATATTGCATGATTTCTAGTCTCTTAGGTATTTAATCAAAGACCTTGCATGCACTCTTTAAGGTATAGGTGTATTCACAAATTTACACCACATTAATCCACCCAAATTCATGGTTTCCAACTACATGATCATAATCTTCATGAAACTTCATCAAATTCCCATTCTATAGCACAAACAACAAACAACAACATGAATACAACCATATCACCACAAAATATTCATGATTTAGTAATCAAAGATTGATTCTTGAACTCCACGGACGAAAGAAATCTATGGATGAATACTACGCATACCTTAGAAGGAAGATTCTTGATGATTGACGGTGGAAAAAAGGACCATTTTACCCCAAAAACGGACTACTTAAGTCACCTGGACACCCACATGTGCGGCGCACACTTTATCGTACACCTTAGGGTGTGTGTCGCATATCTTATCGCATATATTAGGGTGTGTGTCGCACACCTTAGGTTGTGTGTCGCACACCTTATGTCAGGTGACGTACGCCACTTTGCAAAGTCATAACTTCTTGCTCGGGTGTCGAATTTGGGCAAAATTGGTATCGTTGGAAAACTAATTTGATTCTCTACAATTTGGTGGGTCTAAATCTACCAAAACACCACATAAACATCGAGTTATGCTTGTTCAAAGATGACCTTTGCGAAATCAAATACTAAAACTTGATGGATTTAAAAACCCTTAGCTTGCATTACCTTAAGTGACTCATATGAATATGCTTAACACATCATAAGCTATGTTATCGCTAGGATACTTATTGTAAGTCATGTACTCAAATATGACTCACAATATAGGAGGTTTCATACGTAGAAAAAATAGTTCACTTCCTAGCTTAGAAACATACGGGGTATTACATAGAGGTGATGACTGATGATTATGAATAGAGTGGCGGTGAATATTATCCAATACCAGAATACATCTTCAGACTTATTAAGACTTGATTCTAGATCTAAATTATTAAGACATATTCAGACCTATTAAGAGCTAAAATGTTAATAAAAAACAAATGCACTTAATGGTCTGAAGTCTGAACCATTCAGATTCAGACCTCCATTAAGTGCAAACAAATGACCCCTAACAATGGCCTCTGTGAATGTGGATCCTATGGTCTCGATCACGAGGGTGATTGTCCCAGACCTTCACGAATGTGAGCCTAGGGTCGTAAACACGAAGAAGATACAACCTAATCATTCGTAAACGCGAGCCTCTAGCTGCGAACGCAAAAAGTAAATGTGACCCGACCCCAGCCTAGGTTCATCCTTCATCGCAAATTCAAATGAGCCCTACCATCCACAATCTCGATACATAAGAATTTCTTCATCGTGAACACGAGGCTAGAAGCGCGAATGCGATGAAGGGAGGAGATTACTCCAGAACAACAAATTCTGCAACTCTAAGTCTAAAATCTCTTCGAACGGACCCGCGGGATTCGTTCAACACCCCAGAAGAAATAAATAAATAAATAGTGCTACTAGACTAATTTTAATGTTTTGAACTCAATAAAATCATCTAATTTTTTAAAAGAGATCATTTATAATAAATTAGCTACCGAGATACTTTTAAGGCTTTTTTCACTAGTCTTTTTCAAAAGGGTTATAATGCAAAGGAAAGGCTTGAGACCTAAACTAACTATGCTACTAATCCAAAATCGACATTTTGATCGAGTGAAACTGTCAAAATCACCATTTAAAGTTCCAGTTGACTGAAGTCAAATCAATCTTTAAAAGATATTTAAATTCACAAACTCATATAAATCACTTTCGATGGAGAAGGACAAAATGATCAAAATATAGAATTCCTAAAATTCACTATGAGGGTCATTACACTACTGCAACTATGACAGGTGAATTCCCCACTATATACAAGATAAGGGCTTGTTTCGACTCCTCAGTTGCTCGATTAACTTCCTACTTGTTCAATTCTATGACCTTTTCCTATTATTCATTACTGGTTTTCCTATTCTTCATCATTGGTGCCACATAATTTAGGCTCATTCCTTTAGCTGATAGGCAACTGGTATCAAAGAAGTTCACCCATTTCTTAGTAGGCTTTGTATTCAGATCTAGCTTTCTCTGTGTATTTTCTTACATCCTATTACATCTTCTTATTCATCTCAGTAGTCACCTTGTTCCCTGGGTTGATCAGCATTATCATTGTTCCATTAGACTTGGGGGCCACCTCTTTTGCCGACGGAGGTGGTTACTGTTTCATGCTTACCGTCACGTGCTATTGTTTCCCCAAATCAACGATACTTGCCTTGATGTTGTTGTCTCCGGTGTAATCACCTTCTTTTTGTGCCTTCCTCGTGCCATTCAATCAGTGGGCACACTTTAGCAAGTCACACTAACGTGCATCGACACGTAAAGTGAATTTCTTTCGCTCATAAAATTTTTCAAGTGAAATGTATGTCCAAACATAAATGAACTTTCAAATACTATTTTTCTACTTCAACTTTAAATACTACCTTTTTCAAATATCACTCGGTTTAGGTCCATATACCTACTTTAACGGTGACAAGACTTGAATATATCATAAATGAGAACACTGACATGAGTAGTAAAAGAAAATCCGTCAAAAAAAAAAATGATGACCTACTGATATATAAGATTTTTACTACATTCCTAATGCAATATCCATACAAGAAAACAATGCAATATTTATCTATTGGAAAAGGCCAAATAATGAACAGAAAAAAATTAAATGTAATGCACTTACAGTAAGATAAATAAATTGAGTTCAAATTATTACGATTTTAAATAAGTAACTATAATTGCAATTTTATTCAACATATAATGCACTTATGAACTTTTAAAAAACAATAAAGAACTCAAACAACAATTTTTGTTGGAGCTTCTTGCTTTATATAATAATAATAATAACTAGTATAGTACCGGCGCGAAAGTTATTATTAGTTGATCGATTATAAATTTCAATCATCTGGTCAATGATTCAAATTTGAAGAATCGATCACTACTTTAAAAATTGACTATTCATTAATGAAATTTATAACTTTCAATAAATTTTGTGAGCATTCAAAAATCATTTTCCATTCATTCATCTAAAAATTTACGAATACATATTCTCTTATTTAAAACTAATTTTTAGTCTCTGAAGTAACAAAACACACACAGGGGAAAAAGGATAATCTAAGCAAAATCTATTTCAAGCAAAATATATTTTTTACATAAAAAATTCAATGTGTTAAAAAGTTTACTTTATGTAGTTTTTGTTTCAACTAATCAAATTTTATCGGTTCACATTGACTTGATGTTTTTAATCATCCCTTAATACTAATAACAAACTAATTAACTCTACTTTATCTTAGAATAAAGTGCACTAACAAAAGGTATTTGTTAATATAACGATTACAACTTCAATTAGAGCATCTTATGAAAATGCAAAATTTGATTTGCACTATATTTGAAAGGGGGGAATCAATATAAGAGAGAACACTATACATCCAATGTTAATTTTTCAACTTGCATGGGTTGAAAATTTATCAAAAAGAAAAAAAAATCAACTCATGATATTTAGTATTGGCATGAGCAAAAACCTTAGTATAGTATCCATCTATAGATTTTATTTATTTGTATCCATCATATAATTAAACAAATATAATAAGAAGGTAAATAACTTTAGGTTAACCATTAAAGTATGAAAAATGAATGAAATTACACTGTGAACTTATTATTTACAAAAATTACAATAATATTATATTAAAAAGTAGAATAAATTTCGTTTAAACATTGATGTATAGTTTAAACATCAATATCAAATCAAACTTTGTGTAGGCGCTATTGGAAGGCTTTATTTTGCAGTTACATCTGTTGTGAAGATCTAATGCATCTGCCCAAATTTGAAATCAAATATCAACTCAAGCATCATTCTAGAAAAATCAAGTCAAATGAAAATAATGCACAATTAGAAGAACAATTAAGAAATTAACTATTAACTGTTAGCTATTTATTTAATAATTAAATTGTCAGTGAATGAAAAATATATGAATATACCCACTTACATTCCAATTAAATATGCTACTCAAAGAAAGTGATCAAAGCTTGTAATATTAATAATTAGTTAATTTACCTGCACTTCGCTCGATTAAAAAAAAAAGAAATAAAATGACCAACTAATTATTGTCATAAATTTATAGTAATTTTACTAAATCATAAGTAAGTTAAAAGATATAAATACTATTTGTAAATTCACATCCAAAGTGATAGCCTTGATAGCTAAAACAAATAGCATTCTAATCTATCAATAATTGCGCGCTTGGTTGCAAAGGGCTATAGTCAGAAAGAGGGTGTGGACTTCATGAAATATTCTCTCCTGTTATGAAAGACAGCTTTATTCACGTCTTGCTTGTCATGATTGCACTCTTTCGATCGGTGCGATAGAAAGAGGTAGTCAAAAACTCTTTCTCTGTTTCGAATAGAAAAAATCCTTTTACCTGGACCAGGAAAAAGAATATAAATCAAAGTAGCAGCAATCAAGATAGAAGGCAAAGTCCTATACCCGAATTTCACTCCGGGTAGGAAAAAAGTCATTGCTAACTCTTTGAAGATGCGATTGATTATGCCATTCTTGTTTTTGGTGAAAGAGAATGACGAAGATATAGGCATGCACATTTATGGAGAGGCCAAGTGATGGATTACGATTCTGCGACAGGTGAAGTTTTGATGCTTCTTTCAGAAGAGTACGAAAAAAACCTATGAAATCCATTGTACTAAGAACTAAGATCCGAAAGATCATCTAAGGACTGCTTACTTTATAGTACTGAATATATATGCCAATAAAATAAAGAATACATCCGCCACATTTTTCACTTTCAAGTTCCAACACATAAGTTTTCAAGAACAATCCTATCAACATGTGGAAGCAATTATATTCTGATGACTACTCTATATATCTGAAAATGACAAATAAATTAAAAATTCAGTTTTACGAAATTGTGCATATTCATAATAAAGGATGTGCAAGTGTTAGTGTATCAGGCTCTTGTTTTATTAGGAGGAGAAAAAACAAAAAATTGAACGTGATATCAAGAAGCGTCTAGTCGGCCACTTCAGCATATAGAAAAACATTTACGATGTGATTCCTGATTCAAAAGAAATGATGATGGAAGATATCTTCTGATAAAAGGTGTTATGTAATTTAAGTGTCTGACTTTTCAGATACATATATGCATTGTCCATATAGAGAAGGTGTAATCATCTCAAAAATGGCGAATTGATCCCCTCAACATGAATTTCATGTTTCCTCCATCACATGTTTACACTTTGTTGTACTGCAGATCCAATTTGTTATCCTGGACCACTCTTCGATCCTCACATGTTTCCTTTACCATAACTCTCTTCACTTTTTTTTTTTTTTTTTGAGTGTAGATAGAATATGTATTTTAGAAAAAGTTCCTGTGTAAAAATGGCACTCATATGCTCATCATTTAATGTGGTCGTTTCTGCATTCTTTTTTCATAGCCGTAAGTTATAATTGTTGGTTTTTTTGTTAATGTGGTTGAACTGTTACTTCTTATTTAAAGGAGAGTTTTTGACGGTTAAAATCTGAGAAGGAAACAACTAAGATGTGACCATCTCCCTCGTAATTTTCTCCAAAGTAAGAGATCTCCAAGGAATTAATAAATAAAAGAAATGAAGAACTTAATTAATTGTTGTACAGACAAAAAAAAATTGATCTATATTTGTATTATTAATTTCTTTGATGCTCTCTCTTTAAATTAGTCAACCACGATATATCATTTATCCATTCATTTGATGCTCTCTGTTTCAACCAGTCAAGCATGTTATATCATTCAAAGATGCACAAGCAGAGTATATTTGTTAGGGAATAAAGATTATTTACCAAAAATATAAGAAATCAGATAGGAAACATAGTGCTATTTACTATAAGAAATAAGTGACGATTACTTGCCTCCGTCACAATTCACACTATGTATGGAGAATTCTTGTTTCTGTGGGGTTGTTTTCTCCGGCTTCTCACGCATTATCAAGCTTGATTTTTTTCAATTTTACTTTTTTTAATAAGAGAAGGGTGGTTAAATAAGGAGATTAAGAAAAGAGAACTTTTAGGAGGACAGATTTAAAATTACTATACATTATGGAGAAATTGAAGCAGTTAAATTGAATGAATTTTGTTACTATTATTGTAAAAGTTTAAATTTAAAATTAACTATATTGTTAGTTTTTTTTTTTTTTTTTTGAATTCAAATTGAATAACTATTATTTATTTTTATTTATTCATAGATAGATTTTTATTTTTTTAAATAGAATTTTTCTAGTATTGACGCAGAAGGTTTTTGCCTCTCTTAGTATCTATATATATTATAAAGCAAAGGATAAAGCATCAAAAGAAGTCATGTGGCAGAAGAATAGAAAGCCACGTGGCAGATTTTAGGACAAAATTTAAGAGTATTGTAATAAAGTTTTTGAATTAAAGAATATTAAATATTTAAATTCAACAATATTAAGGTTTTAGAAGGAGAAAGAAATTCATTTATTTTAAACTAGAAACCTAAAATTAAAAAGTTCTAATAATAATAATAATAATAATAATAATAATAATAAAAGTAATAGTAGGAATAGTAATAGGTGGTCTATATATTTGAATATATTCTATAAAAATAAAAATTAAAAGATACAAAATTTGAGAATAATTTATAAAACAACTCAAGGACAAAACATATTAATTTGATTTTATAGTATGTAGTATTAGTGGTGGAAAAATTAATAATTAAATAAAAGATAAGAACTGAAAATAATTAAAAAGTACTTCTCATTGAAGAAGTATTTATAATAAGAAATAATAAAATTATATTTTAAAGGAGAAGGACATTGAAGAAGTATTTATAATAAGAAATAATAATATTATATTTTAAAGGAGAAGGAAGAGAAATAATTTTTTTATTTTGTTAGTATTTATTATAAAAGATATTGATTAATATTATTAATTTTAAATATTTCCCTTAATTGAAATATATATTTAAGATAAGCATGTTAAATTTGAAAAAAATAAGGATAAGCAAGAATATTTAACTTAAAGATGAATTATATTTGAATTTAAATTTAAATAAGTAGTTGAACTGAAATAGAATTCTACCTCCTTAATATCTTTTATATATACTCATTCATATGCTGATATATGCAGTTAAGCTTCCTTCTCTCTCTCTTTGCTATTGATTACTTTTTATTAGTTTTATTTATGAATTTACTTATTGCACTCTTTATTTTTTAGAAAAAATTTATTTGATTTAACATTTTTATGTTTATATGCAGATGATGACATTGAACAATTATTCTTTTAATTCGAAACTGAATTCGGGTAAGTGATATTTTTTATTATGATTTTATAAAAGTAATTAAATACCTCTTTAAAAATTTTAATACATGATGTTAGACTAAGTAATTGATATTTTAAGTAAAATTTGATTAGGATTTAAGTTTGAGTTGTGATTGAGAAATTTAATGAAAAATTAGCATCAACAACTTTAAAAATTTGTTCTTACGAACAAGTTTTGCGTTCATGACAAAGCAAATTGCAGATTATAAAATGATTGAAGAAACTTTAAAATAAATAAATATTTATTTTTTACAATGTGTAATATTTTAACTCAATTATCTTGAAGATTAGTGAAAGTATTAACGAAGGGTTAAAAAAAAAAGATAAAAAAGAGTACAAGTGAAATAAAGATAATATTTTTAAATATTTTTTGACAAATTAACGAAACAGAGAGAATTAACCTAGCATGAAAAAAGAAAATAAAAATGTAAATACAAAAATATTAGAAGAAATATGATTATTATGATTTAAATAATGAAAAGAATGTTGTATTTGTCCACATAAAAATTCACGCTTTAAATTTATGCACAATAAACTATTTTTTTTAAATCAAATTTAATTTATTCTTTTCACCTTTTTTTCTTAACTTGATTATTAAGAAGAGAAAAGGAATAGTATTCTTTGTATTGGTTTATTAGATTTAAAGATAAAAAATAATAGTTTGAATTTTTAATTTTAAAATATTTATATATTTTACTATTTTAAAATTTAATGGAATATATACTTTTTATCTTATCTTTTCTTAATCCCAGGAGAATGACTAATTTATTAAAATTTAAATCATAATTTTCATGGTAGATCAATGATAAATGTAATCACTCTATTAATTTTAATTCGAATTGATGGCTAAAATTTTATTTTTATTTAAATAAAATTTTATAAAATCAGTTATTTAGATACTTACTTCAAAAATGCAATCTTAAGAAAGACAACTTTATGGAGCATTGTTAATCACATTCGTATATCTACTCTCTTTTGGAAAGATTACAAAATAAAATTTGCATGTATTTAGATATTTTAATTGATTTATTCTTTTCTTGATTTTACTTATAAATCTACCTATATTTGTTTATTATTTTAATTGATTATGTGTGATATAAAAAATAAAAATATTTTTAAAAAAAATAAAATAATTTTTACAGTATATGCGAGTGAGTTATGATCATTAAAGGTTAAATTACAATATAAAAAGGTACATTTAATGATGTAACTTACTAACTTAGCGTTTAATTAAACATAATGTACATAAATTATATATTAAAAAAAATTCTTAAATAAAATTCATGATTTTACTTTTTCCTTTAAAATTCATATTCAAAAATTTTACATGCATTATGGAAATCATTTTAGTTATAAGGACATGTTAATAAAAAAAAATTGAATTTTATTTTTTAAAAAAAAAAAGATATTTTAAAATCAAATATATGAGATAAATTTATATTTGATAGATGTGAAAATATTTGACTTAAATTTTAACTTATAATCTCTCCTAGCAAATTAAATTATTGTGAAATCTTCTTCTAATCTATATTTCATTTATTTTGTTATGCATAACAAAATTTATCTATTCTAATTTTTATATTTCAAAATAAGAGAGAAGAAAACTCGAATGCTTATTCGTGTAACACAAAATATAATCTAATTTAAAGTCAAATTATAAAAAAGTAAACTAATAAAATGAAAAAAAAAATGTACTTGGAGGATTGGGGGTGGGGGAGGGGAGGAAATTTAAATAATTTTTGAGAATATAATGAAGAAAAAAGATAATGTTTATATTATTATTTTATAAAATTTTGCATGGAAGAGATGGAGGGACAATAGAATAAAAATTTAAATTATATACTTTTGACAATCTCGAAATTTTAAATTGCAAAAATATAACTAAAAAGATACGAAATATAAAAACTTTAACCACAAGGGTTGGTGTGGTGGTTCAGCACCTCACCCCTTAAGCAAGAAGTTGGGGGTTCGATCCCCACCTCTGGTGAATGAAAAAAACTCTGTGGCCAGTTCCCTACCGCTTAGCAAGCTGACCGTAGGAACAAGGATTAGTCTCATGGCTGTCAGCTGTGGAGATACCTTGGGAAACCAAAAAAAAAAAA